>NC_034193.2:16870546-16910546 GCF_002021735.2 Oncorhynchus kisutch
GCCTTTTGGCAAACTCCAAGCGGGCTGTCATGTGCCTTTAACTGAGGAGTGGCTTCCTTCTAGCTACTCTACCATAAAGGCCTGATTGGTGAAGCGCTGCAGAGATGGTTGTCCATCTGGAAGGTTCTCCCACCTCCACAGAGGAACTCTAAAGCTCTGTCAGGGTGACCATCAGGTTCTTGGTAACTTCACTGACCTAGGCCCTACTCCCCCGATTGCTCAGTTTGCTTGGGCGGGGAAGAGTCTTGGTGGTTCCAAACATCTCCCATTTAAGAATGATGGAGGCCACTGTGTTCTTGGGGATCTGCAATGCTGCAGCAATGTTTTGGTACCCTTCCCCAGATCTGTGCCTCGACACAATCCTGTCTCGGAGCTCTACGGACAATTCCTTCGACCTCGTGGCTTGGTTTTTGCTCTGACATGCACTGTCAGCTGTGGGACCATATGTCGACAGGTGTGTGCCTTTCCAAATCATGTCCAACCAATTGAATTTACCACGGGTGGACTCCAATCAAGTTGTGGAAACATCTGAAGGATGATCAATGGAAACAGGATGCACCTGAGCTCAATTTCGAGTCTCATAGCGAAGGGGCTGAATATTTTTGTAAGGTATTCTGTTTTAAATTTTTTATGAATTAGCTAAAATTCCTCAAAACCTCTTTTTGCTTTCTCATTATGGCGTAGTGTGTTGTGTATTGCTGAGGATTTTTTACATTTTTATTTCATCCATTTTAGAATAAGGCTGTAACATAACAACATTTGGAAGAAGTCAAAGGGTCTGAATACTTTCTGAAGGCACTGTATACACACATGCAAAATCACACAAACACGCACGACAAACACACGTACAAACGCACACATATGCATGCACACACACACGCACACACCAGACACACACACACACTTCTGATTATGAATTATACAGCTCTGGTACCAGCATGGTCAGAGATTAGAACATTTCATTAGAGCCAGATTCAATTTGATTAAATTGTTTCTTTTTTCATCAGTTCGTACCCCACATTGAACAGCGTACAGTACTTCCTTATTGGCAACAATAAGGAATACATCAAGGGAAATCAAAGAAAACAGAGTTGTGATTTATAAACCACAATGACAAAGATGATGACTCCAAGGGGCTAGAAGCAGACAACAACACCAATACAACACCAAAACAACAACTTCTAGTGATCCTATGAACTTAACAGGCAAGCTCTCAGAGAAATGTATATTGCCTGAGTCCCTGGTGGTAAGATACACATGCACACATAGTGTCTGTCAGAGGCCTTACCAACTAAATTCCACTAATTTGAGACATTTTTGTTGCATTCCTATGGGGAAATTGTGTCTAATTCCATTGACAGGAATTGAAAAAGAATTGACCTCAACTCTGTAGTGTCTGTACTGTTGTGGTCTCTGGAATGCATGTTGCCAATAAGGAAGTACTGTACAGGGTTCAATGTTTCTTCACTAACCATTCAGGTCTTAGAAATACACTGTTCAGCTCAGTCTCTCTGCCTTGAACTTTGACCTACAAGAGAGAGGCCGGAGCCATATTCTGATACAGAATCCCAGAGATTACACAACACACACAAACCACACACCCTCAACTCCAACTCTAATCCTAACCCCAGAGTAGAAAGATGAGAAGAGTGAGAGAGAGCCAGAGAGAGAGCGAGACAGACAGAGAGAGCCAGAGAGAGAGAGCCAGAGACAGAGAGAGAGACAGAGAGGGAGACAGAAAGAGAGAGAGAGTGAGAGCGAGAGAAAGAGAGAGAGAGAGAGAGAGAGAGAGAGAGAGAGAGAGAGAGAGAGAGAGAGAGAGAGAGAGAGAGAGAGAGAGAGAGAGAGAGAGAGAGAGAAGACAAAGCCTATTCTGGGTAAGGATTAAAATGAGTTCATGGATAAAATTCCAGACCCCAGATTTCTTGGAGAGACAAGAGCAGTGTTTAGCCAGGATTGTGTCAATATATCAAACCAGCCCAAAATACACCTCCAACCCCACTGCCTGTTTATTACCCGAGTCTGTGTTCTGACCACACACGCACACACGCACACACGCACACACACACACACACACACACACACACACACACACACACACACACACACACACACACACACACACACACACACACACACACACACACACACACACACACACACACACACACACACACATAAACAAACACGGCTGCACGCAGGCGCACACACACATACACACACAAAACACCGCTGCACGCAGGCGCACACACACATACACACGCACACACATAAACAAACACGGCTGCACGCAGGCGCACACACACATACACACACAAAACACCGCTGCACGCAGGCGCACACACACATACACACGCACACACACATACAAACAAAACACGGCTGTACGCAGGCACACACACACATACACCGCATTTATGTGCGCAAACACTCGCTCTAGCCAAATACAACCACTCAAATGTGACATCTACACAGAAATACACATGTTTCCTTGGAGACATAGGCTACATTCCACCCAGCAACCAATAAACACAACACACACATTGGTCTACTTCTGTCTTGCATTCTAGATCATTCCTCAAGATTCTTGTTTAATGGTCTTATTCTACTGTAGTCCATTTACACTTTCTGGAGTCAAACCCTCAGCATGTTGCGAACACACACTACAAGTCAAAGGTTTGGACACACCTACTCATTCAAGGGTTTTTCTTTATTTGTACTATTTCTACATTGTAGAATATTGGTGAAGACATCAAAACTATGAAATGACACATATGGAATCATGTAGTAACCAAAAAAGTGTTAAACAACTCAGGTAGTCACCTGGAATGCATTTAAATTAATTTGCGGAATATCTTTCCTTCTTCATGCTTTTGAGCCAACCAGTTGTGTTGACTCTCTCTGTCTGTCTCAACTAGAAGATAGCCCTATTTGGTAAAAGACCATGTCCATATTATGACAAGAACAGCTCAAATAAACAAATAGAAACGACAGTCCATCAATACTTTAAGAAATTAAGGTCAGTCAATACGGAACATTTCTAGAACTTTGAACGTTTTTTCAACTTCAGTCGCAAAAATCATCAAGCACTGTGATGAAACTGGCTCTCATGAGGACCGCCACAGGAAAGGAAGACCCAGAGATACCTCTGCTGTAGAGGGTAAGTTCATTAGAGTTACCAGCCTCAGAAATTGCAATCCAAATAAATGCTTCACAGAGTTAAAGTAACAGACACATCTCAACATCAACTGTTCAGAGGAGACTGCGGTAATCAGGCCTTCATGGTCAGATTGCTGCAAAGAAACCACTACTAAAGGACACCAATAAGAAGAAGAGACTTGCTTGGGCCAAGAAACATGAGCAATGGACATTAGAAATCTGTCCTTTGCTCTGATGAATCCAAATTAGAGATTTGTGGTTCTAACCGCCATGTCTTTGTGAGATGCAGAGTAGGTGAACGGATGATCTTTGCATGTGTGGTTCCCACCATCAAGCATGGAGGAGGAGGTGTGATGGTGCTTTGCTGGTGACACTGTCTGTGATTTATTTAGAATTCAAGGCACACTTAACCAGCATGGCTACCACAGAATTCTGCAGCGATACCATCCAATCTGGTTTGCGCTTAGTGGGACTATCATTTGTTTTTCAAAAGGACAATGACCCAACACACCTCCAGAATGTGTAAGGGCTATTTGACCAAGAAGGAGAGTGATAAAGTACGACTGGAGTTTATATATAAATGCCTAGAACATTTCAATTTTGGGGAATCTCTTATAAAATGGGTTACGGTTATGTATAGTAACCCTAGGTGTAAAATAGTAAATAATGGCTACATCTCAGAAAGTTTAAAACTATCTAGAGGAGTAAAACAAGGTTGTCCACTATCGGCATATCTATTTATTATTGCCATCGAAATGTTAGCTGCTAAGATTAGATCAAACAATAATATTAAGGGATTAGAAATCCGTGGCTTAAAAACTAAGGTGTCATTGTACGCTGATGATTCATGTTTTCTTTTAAAACCACAATTAGAGTCTCTCCACGGCCTCTTAGAGGATCTAGATTGTTTTGCTATCCTCTCTGGATTTAAACCTAATTATGATAAATGTACCATATTACGTATTGGATCACTAAAAAAATTCACATTTTACATTACCATGTAGTTTACCAATTAAATGGTCTGAGGGAGATGTGGACATACTCGGTATACAAATCCCAAGAGAAAGAAATGATCTCACTCCAATACATTTTTATAGAAAGTTAGCAAAAATAGATAAGATCTTGCTACCATGGAAAGGAAAATATCTGTCTATTTGTGGAAAAATCACCCTGATTAACTCCTTAGTTATATCACAGTTGACCATTTGCTTATGGTTTTGCCTACACCTAGTGACCTGCTTTTTAAATTATATGAACAAAAAATATTCAATATTATTTGGAACGGCAAACCAGATAAAATTAAAAGGGCCTATAACGAATATTAAATCGGTGGGCAGAAATGATTAAATATTAAAGCATTAGACCTCTCACTAAAGGCATCAGTCATACAAAAGTTATACTTAAATACAAACTGGTTCTCTAGTCAATTGGTACTTGTATGTCTGCCCTGTATTAAAGAACATAAATGGTTAAGGAAAAGTGTGATAACTAAAAACATATACCAATTTCATTTAAGGACCAAAAAACTGACAGCTGTGCCATATAAATTGCAAAATAGTTGGGAAGAGATTTTCGATGTACCCATTCCATGGCACATGGTTTATGAATTGGTACGCAAAACAACACCGGATACTTCAACCCAATTGAGATGTTTTGGGATGAGTTGGATTGCAGAGTGAAGGAAAAGCAGCCAACAAGTGCTCAGCATATGTGGGAACTCCTTCAAGTCTGTTGGAAAAGCATTCCAGTTGAAGTTGTTTGAGAGAATGCCAAGAGTGTGCAAAGTTGTCATCAAAGCAAAGGGTGGCTACTTTGAAGAATTTAAAATTGAAGATATATTTTGATTTGTTTAACACTTTTTTGGTTACTACATGATTCCATATGTGTTATTTCATAGTTTTGATGTCTTCACTGTTATTTTACAATGTAGAAAATAGTAAAAATAAAGAAAAACCCTTGAATGAGTAGGTGTGTACAAACTTTTGAATGGTACTGTGCATTGTGGGGGAATTAGCATGGAGGCTGCTGAGGGGAGGACAGCTCACAATAATGGCTGGAATGGAGTGGATGAAATGGCATCAAACACATGGAAACCATTTAGCCTCAGGCCACCATTTGACCCACGTTTCAAGTGAAATGCCTTTCTTGAAAGCTCTAAACCCAACAATGCAGTAATCAATATCAATTTAGTCCTAAAAAAAACAAAGTAAAACAAAAACACACAATAAATTAAAAAATAAGAAATAAGAAGAACATGAGAAAGTAAGTAAGCTATATACATAGTCAGTTCCTGGGTCAGTTCCAATACCATATTTACAATGTGCAGGGATACATTGATTGAGGTAGATCTGTATAGGGGTAAGGGGACTAAGCATCAGGATATATGATACGTTAATCCCTTTAATCTGCTATACAATACGCTATTGGGCCTCATTCACTCTCACTAATTCACTCTCACTGATTTTCTCCCACTGATGCACTCTCACTGATGCACTCTCACTGATGCACTCTCACTGATGCACTCTCACTGATGCACTCTCACTGATGCACTCTCACTGGGTCCTAATGGGCCTCGGGAACACAGATCTAATGGGCCTGGGGAACACATCTGGTTCCGTGGGAGAATAGATATGTCATGACTAACAGGGTTCTGGTCTTAGTTCTGTGGGGGATAGAGGGATGGAAGTTGAGATTATGGGCCCAGGAAAAGGCCTGGAAATGCAGATCCCAGATCTCCAAGCCCCAGTCCCACAGCTCCAAGCCTCATCCCCAGACCAGAGCTCCCTGGCCCTGTCCGGGGTGGGCCCACTTGCTCTCTCCATCTGGATCTAATCACGAGGGTTTGTCGTTGGGAATTGAATCAAATTAAAAAGTGTAATATTTAATGCGACACCAGATGGAAACGGATAGGGGAAAAGAGGCCCTGCGGTCAGTCTAATATCCCCCTCTGAAGACCGGGCCTGGAATTCCTGGAGGCATAGCCTGTGGAAATATGTATGCACACATATGGGAGAGGAAGAGAGGCAGGCAGGGAGGCACGAACGATGTAACAAGATTAGTCGGAGTCAGGACACAGGAGCAGGGGATTCTGAGATCTAGCCTGTCAATCAAACCGCCTGCGGCCGGAGAAAGACAGGTCTACTTGCTGGACACTTTGGAGTACCTGTAAGCACACAACAGCAGATACACACGGGTAGACACACACACACACACACACACAAACAGACACACACACACACTGTGTGGGCTGAGTTTGAGGTGATGTTTAGGACAGCTGTGGCTCAGGGGAAGGAACTCTTTCTTTTTTAGCTTTCATAAAAACAAAGACCAAGGCTAGAATTTCAGAGGGAGAGAGCGAGAGAGAGAGAGAGAGAGAGAGGTCGCCTGGACAATGAAATAGAAAATAGCCAAATGTAATAATGTGATATTGAACCAACTTAAGGAGCAACGCTGGACGTAAATCAAAGGCCTGATGGGAAGGCAGGGGTTTCCAACACTCAACACCCAGTCATAATGACCTACAGTACAAATATTTCACTTGGACATTTTACTTGATGTATGTCAGTGCAGTGGAGCAGCTGGGTTGCACAGCGTTACCGTCCTATGGGTCTCCATGGGGGAATTACTTGATTTCATAGGAATACAAGGCACACTTGATTTCAGAGAATACATCAATCAATCAATCAACCAAATGTATTTATAAAGCCCTTTTTATATCAGCAGATGTCACAAAGTGCTGATACAGAAACCCGGCCTAAAACCCCAAACAGCAAGCAACGCAAGTGCAGAAGCACACACAGTACACAATGTCAAGACTTGAGTCTTATAGATGTTCTGGTATCTATGAGGCAGGATATCCTGTACTGTACTGGGTGGAATGAACACTCTATGGGTTTCAGCGAGGGCCTGGGTGAACCAATAGGTACAAGAGGAGCGGAATGCAAGGTAAACTTGATTTGAGATACATGTATACTGTGCACACAAAGCAGGCCAGGACATGAGCCAAAAATATGTGGGTCTTAAGAGATGTTATGTGTATCTGCACACAATGTGAGGGTCTACACACGACACTGAGTTGTTAGCGTGGCATCACAGGGAGAGTTGATGTAGATGTCTGCATTAGGAGCTTGCACAGTATATGGATTTTAGCATGTGAGTACCTCCCCATGTTACTTTAGCATGGTGTTAGAGCCTCCCCATGTGATTTTAAAATGTGAGGTCCTCCCCATGTGATTTTAGCTTGCTGTTAGTGCCTCCCTATTTGATATTAGCATGGTGTGAGTTCCTCCCAATGTGATTTTAACATGGTGTGAGTTCCTCCCAATGTGATTTTAGCATGATGGGAGTTCCTCCCCATGTGATTTTAGCATGGTGTGAGTGCCTCCTCATGTGATTTTAGCATGGTGTGAGTTCCTCCCCATGTGATTTTAGCATGGTGTGAGTTCCTCCCCATGTGATTTTAGCATGGTGTGAGTGCCTCCTCATGTGATTTTAGCATGGTGTGAGTTCCTCCCAATGTGATTTTAGCATGATGTGAGTTCCTCCCCATGTGATTTTAGCATCGTGTGAGTTCCTCCCCATGTGAATTTAGCATGATGGGAGTTCCTCCCCATGTGATTTTAGCATCGTGTGAGTGCCTCCTCATGTGATTTTAGCATGGTGAGAGTTCCTCCCCATGTGATTTTAGCATGGTGTGAGTGCCTCCTCATGTGATTTTAACATGGTGTGAGTTCCTCCCAATGTGATTTTAGCATGATGTGAGTTCCTCCCCATGTGATTTTAGCATCGTGTGAGTTCCTCCCCATGTGAATTTAGCATGATGTGAGTTCCTCCCCATGTGATTTTAGCATCGTGTGAGTTCCTCTCATTTTTTAACCACTCCACAAATTTCTTGTCCAGTGGGTCAGAAGTTTATATACACTATGTTGACTGTGCCTTTAAACAGCTTGGAAAATTCCAGAAAATGTTATCATGGCTTTAGAAGCTTCTGATAGGCTAATTGACATAATTTGAGTCCATTGGAGGTGTACCTGTGGATGTATTTCAAGGCCTCATACTTAGTGCCTCTTTGCTTGACATCATGGGAAAATCAAAAGAAATCAACCAAGAATTAATCCTTAGGAGCAATTTCCAAACGTCTAAGGTACCACGTTTATCTGTACAAACAAGTACACAAGTATAAACACCATGGGACCACGCAGACGTCATACCGCTCAGGAAGGGGACGCGTTCTGTCGCCAAGAGATGAACGTACTTTGGTGCGAAAGTGCAAATCAATCCCAGAACAACACCAAAGGACCTTGTGAAGATACTGGAGGAAACAGGTACAAAAGTATCTATATCCACTGTAAAACAAGTCCTATATCGACATAACTTGAAAGGCCGCTCAGCAAGGAAGAAGCCACTGCTCCAAAACCACCATAAAAATTAAAAAAACTACGGTTTGCAACTGCACAAAGATCGTAATTTTTGGAGAAATGTCTTCTGTTCTGTTGATACAAAAATATAACAGTTTGGCCATAATGACCATCGTTATGCTTGGAGAAAAAAGGGGGGGGGGGCTTGCAAGCCGAAGAACACCATCCTAACCGTGAAGCAGAAGGGTGGCAGCATCATGTTGTGGGGGTGCTTTGCTGCAGGAGAGACTGGTGCACTTCACAAAATAGATGGCATCATAAGGTTGGAAAATTCTGTGGATATATTGAAGCAACATCTCAAGACATCAGTCAGGAAGTTAAAGCTTGGTCGCAAATGGGTCTCCCAAATGGACAATGACCCCAAGCATACTTCCAAAGTTGTGGCAAAACGGCTTAAGGACAACAAAGTCAAGGTATTGGAGTGGCCATCACAAAGCCCTGACCACAATCCTATAGAAAATTTGTGGGCAGAACTGAAAAAGCGTGCGCGAGCAAGATGGCCTACAAACCTGACTCTGTCAGGAGGAATGGGCCAAAATTCACCCAACCTATTGTGGGAAGCTTGTGGAAGGCTACCTGAAACGTTTGACCAAAGTTAAACAATTTAAAGGCAATGCTACCAAATACTAATTGAGTGTATGTTAACTTCTGAACCACTGGGAATGTGATGAAAGAAATAAAAGCTGAAATAAATCACTCTCTCTGCTATTATTCTAACATTTCACAATCTTAAAATAAAGTGGTGATTCTAACTAAGACAGGGAATTGTTACTAGGATTACATGTCAGGAATTGTGAAAAACTGAGATTAAATGTATTTGGCTAAGGTGTTTGTAAACTTCCGACTTTAACTTCCAACTTCGTGGCCAAAAGTTTTGAGAATGACACAAATATTAATTTTCACAAAGTCTGCTGCCTCAGTTTGTATGATGGCAATTTGCATATACTCCAGAATGTTATGAAGAGTGATCAGATAAATAGCAATTAATTGCAAGTCTCTTTGCCATGCAAATGAACTGAATCCACAAAAAACATTTCCACTGCATTTCAGTGATTCTCTCGTTAACACAGGTGTGCGTGTTGACGAGGACAAGGCTGGAGATCACTCTGTCAAGCTGATTGAGTTTGAATAACAGACTGGAAGCTTCAGAAGAAGTGTGGTGTTTGGAATCATTGTTCTTCCTCTGTCAATCATGGTTAACTGCAAGGAAACACGTGCCGTCCTCATTGCTTTGCACAAAAATGGCTTCACAGGCAAGGATATTGCTGCCAGTAAGATTGCACCTAAATCAACCATTTATCGGATCAACAAGAACTTCAAGGAGAGTGGTTCAATTGTTGTGAAGAAGGCTTCAGGGTGCCCAAGAAAGTACAGCAAGCGCCAGCACCGTGATTCAGCTGCGGGATCGGGGCACCACCAGTACAGAGCTTGCTCAGGACTGGCAGCAGGCAGGTGTGAGTGCATCTGCACGCACAGTGAGGCGAAGAATTTCGCCAGCAAAGAAGCCACTTCTCTCCAGGAAAAACATCAGGGACAGACTGATATTCTGCAAAAGTTACAGGGATTGGACTGCTGACGACTGGGGTAAAGTCATGTTCTCTGATTAATCCCCTTTCCGATTGTTTGGGGCATCCGGAAAAAAGCTTGTCCGGAGAAGACCAGGTGAGCGCTACTATCAGTCTTGTGTCATGCCAACAGTAAAGCATCCTGAGACCATTCATGTGTGGGGTTGCTTCTCAGCCAAGGGAGTGGGCTCGCTCACAATTTTGCCTAAGAACACAGCCAGGAATAAATAATGGTACCAACACATCCTCTGAGAGCAACTTCTCCCAACCATCCAGGAACAGTTTGGTGACGAACAATGCCTTTTCCAGCATGATGGAGCATCTTGCCATAAGGCAAAAGTGATAACTAAGTGGCACTGGGAACAAAACATCGATATTTTGGGTCCATGGCCAGGAAACTCCCCAGACCTAAATCCCATTGAGAACTTGTGGTCAATCCTCAAAAGGCGGGTAGACAAACAAAAACCCACAAATTCTGACAAACTCCAAGCATTGATTATGCAAGAATGGGCTGCCATCACTCAGGATGTGGCCCAGAAGTTAATTGACAGCATGCCAGGGCAGATTGCAGAGGTCTTGAAAAAGAAGGGTCAACACTGCAAATATAGACTCTTTGCATCAACTTCATGTAATTGTCAATAAAAGCCTTTGACACTAATGAAATGCTTGTAATTATACTGCAGTATTCCATAGTAACATCTGACAAAAATATCTAAAGACACTGAGGCAGCAGACGTAGTGAAAATTAATATGTGTGTCATTCTCAAAACTTTTGGCCACGACTGTACACTGAGTGTACAAAACATTAAGAACAACCCCCCCCACCCCCCCCGATATTAATCTGACAAAGCCTGCTCTTTGTGAGTGAGTGAGTGAGTGAGTGAGTGAGTGAGTGAGTGAGTGAGTGAGTGAGTGATTGAGTGAGTGAGTGAGTGAGTGAGTGAGTGAGAGTGACTGTGAGTGAGAGTGACTGAGTGTGTGCCAGGACACATTATTTATGGTTGGCACTCTTTCAGCAAGCTTCCTCACATTTCTACACCACATACAACACACAGACACAGCAACACTCACACACAGACATAGGCCTATACATATTCACATAGGAACAGACGTTTACTTTCCTTAACGGGTCAACATTTTAAACAAAAGCGCATTACAGACATTCACATGGGCATAAAACCATGCCTCGCAAACCTGAACACAGCGTCCTTATCTCAGAATCTGCATATAGAAACGACATAAGTTTACACACATGGCTAGTCTTGATGATGTCCAGGAATGTAATATATCTGTGACCTGGCAGGGCATGGTACAGTACAGGAGAACCCAATATGTAGAAACAAAGGAGGACAGAGCGAGGAGAAGAGAAAGAAACACAGAATGCACTTGATCTCTAAGAACCAAGTCAATAAAGAGTGAAAGGAAGGCAAACACTGTACAGAAGTAATAACTGGACTGTGTGTGTGTGTGTGTGTGTGTGTGTGTGTGTGTGTGTGTGTGTGTGTGTGTGTGTGTGTGTGTGTGTGTGTGTGTGTGTGTGTGTGTGTGTGTGTGTGTGTGTGGAGAGAGGAAGGCTAAAAGCATGCAGACTCATACATTCCCTCAGTCCCATGAATAAATTAAAAATATGCAACAGTATTTGCAGTGGATAAAAGTAGCAGGCAAATAACAGGTCTCTTTTTCAGTCAGTTCCTCTGTATTCTCGTGCTCAACTGGAACCTAACCTCGTTCACATGACACAGAAATAGGTTGAAACAGTAGCACTCTTGTCGCTCAATGTATCCACTCAAGCCAACACTAACCATACAAACATTAGGCTATAGCCATAGTTGAACAGGCGAAACCGTGGAGTTTAGCCGCACGGTATCCAGGGGGGACGAAAACGGGTGTCAGCGCTACTGTGGGGTTCAAAGGTTATACCCCCTAGACTTGACCCGGCTTGTTGCTAGGCAACAACATGTTGTTTTATGCGAGGTCTGGGGCATTGGGAGTCAGGTCATGTACATGGCTTAGCTTTACAAGAGAAGAGGGAGAGATGTCTCACACCCCAGAAGCTTGCAAGCTGCCAAGGCAGAAAAATTTAAAAACTTTTTCAGCAAACATAGCTACACCCCTCCTTCACCACAAGAGGCAAGTCAGGCAACAGTTCCCGGAATCTGAGGAGAGAGAGAGAGAGAGAGGGGAGAGCGGGGACTCAATAATACCATTGGGTATATGTATTTACAGTGCATTCGGAAAGTATTCAGACCCCTTGACTTTTTCCACATTGTGTTACATTATAGACTCAATCTACAATTGAATAAATAAAAAAAGTCATCAAACTCCACAAAACAGGTTTTGAGAAATGTTTGCAAATTTATGAAAAAGAATAAACAGTAATAGGTTATTTACATAACTATTCAGGCCCTTTGCTATGAGACTCGAAATTGAGCTCAGGTGCTTCCGATTTCCATTTATGATCCTTGAGATGTTTCTACAACTTGATTGAAGTCCAGCTGTGGTAAATTCAATTGATCGAACATGATTTGAAAAGGCACACACCTGTCTATATAAGGTCCCACAGTTGACAGTGCATGTCAGATCAAAAACCAAGCCATGAGGTTAAAGGAATTGTCCATAGAGCTCCGAGACGGATTGTGTCGAGGCACAGATCTGGGGAAGGGTACCAAAACATTTCTGCAGCATTGAAGGTCCCCAAGAACACAGTGGTCTCCATCATTCTTAAATGGAATAAGTTTTGAACCACCAAGATCTTCCTAAAGCTGGCTGCCCGGCCATACTGAGCAATCAGGGGAGACGGGCCTTGGTCAGAGAGGTGACCAAGAACCCGATGGTCACTCTGACAGAGGTCTAGAGTTCCTCTGTGGAGATGGGAGAAACTTCCAGAGAGAACCTGCAGCACTCCACCGATCAGGCCTTTATGGTAGAGTGGCAAGACGGAAACCACTCCTCAGTAAAAGGCACATAACAGCCCGCTTGGAGTTTGCCAAAAGCCACCTAAAGAATCTCATACCATGAAACCAAGATTGAACTCTTCCTCCAGACGCATCACGTCTGGAGGAAACCTGGCACCATCCCTACGGTGAAGCATGGTGGCAGCATCATGCTGTGGGTATGTTTTTCAGCGGCAGCGACTGGGAGACTAGTCAGGATCGAGGGAAAGATGAACTCCGCAAAGTACAGAGAGATCCTTGATGAAAACCTGCTCCAGAGCGCCAAGGACCTCAGACTGGGGCGAAGGTTCACATTCCAACAGGACAAGCATACATCCAAAACAACACAGAAGTGGCTTCAGGACAAGTCTCTGAATGTCCTTGAGTGGCCCAGCCAGGGCCCGGACTTGAACCTGATCAAACATCTCTGGAGAGACATGAAAATAGCTCCCCATCCAACCTGACAGAGGTTGAGAGGATTGCAGAGAAGAATGGGAGAAACTCCCCAAATACAGGTGTGCCAAGCTTGTAGCGTTATACCCAAGAAGACTCGAGGCTGTAATAGCTGCCAAAGGTGCTTCGACAAAGTACTAAGTACAGGGTCTGAATACTATGGAAATGTATTGTTTACGTTTGTTATTGCAAAAATTGTCTTTGTCATTATGGGGTATTGTGTTTAGATCGATGAGGGGGAGGGAAATATTTAATCAATTTTAGATTAAGGCTGTAGTGTAACAAAATGTGGAAAAAGTCAAGGGGTCTGAATACTTTACAAATGCAGTGTATACAGAACTAAAGCTAGTCCTAGTCCTAGTCTAACCCTATTTAAACCCTGAGATTACAAACAAAACCCCTCCACTATAATTACTTAACCAATAAGTTATCCTCATAGGAAATACGAGCAAGCCTTAGTTTAAAAATATACTTATATTTTGGACCAATAACATCATGTCGCAATAAAGTGCATTGATGCATGCCTTTCCTGTTCATGATCCCGGTAGACCCTTACTGCTTGTCCACCCACTCACCAGACCATAGCCAGCCAAGCTCCCTATGAGTCTTATGGGGAGACCAAGGGCATGGCCTCAACACTCAACTCACACACACAATATGTAAAAACAGAGGGATTCTTCCACTGGTGCATATACATAGTGATGGAGGATAGACAGGACTGACAGGTGATCTAGCTCAATCATCGTCACTCAAAATCAACACAAACCAAATCAAGTGTCAAAGTACACAAGGTCCCAAATTCCATTTATGGAGATTCACGGCCCTACACTGTCACTCGCTGACTTTAGAGAGCCTTTTTATGTCTCTATTTGGTTTGGTCAGGGTGTGATTTGGGTGGGCATTCTATGTGTTGTATTTCTTTGTGTTTGGCCGAGTGTGGTTCCCAATCAGAGGCAGCTGTCTATCGTTGTCTCTGATTGGGAATCATACTTAGGTAGCCTTTTTTCCCCACCTATGTTGTGGGATCTTGTCCTTGTATGTTGCTGGTGAGCCCTACAAGGCTGTACGTTTCATTGGTTCTCTCTTTCTTGTTTTGGGGTTATCATTAAAGAATATGATTAACCTACCCCACGCTGCATCTTGGTCTAATTCCACCAACGGCGATCGTCACATACACACAACAGACTAAGGTCTCCTGGGCAAAGACTAAGCCTAGTCCTGCACTAATGCTCAATCGATTTTTCCCCAATGAACAGGATTATTAGTCCAAAACTAAGCTTTATCTGTGTCCAGGAAACTGTCCCACAAAGACTAATGTGCCCTAAGACTAACTGCACTCCAGTGTGCTGTAAAGGTGTCTTGGCTCAGTGGAGACTCTGGCTTAGTCAACACCAGCTCCCTAGGAAGCTTTGGCCTGGGGTCTATACTGTAGGACTGTAGCATGGGGAAATGTGGGCATACAGGCACCATCAATCCAGACCCTATAAACCAATCAGCACTAGGAATAAAAGACTGAAGATAGTTACACAGGAGAAGTGATACAACATTCCCACAATGTTCCCAGCCCGGCACCACCTTCATATATTGTGTATATTCTAGTTCCTCTCCTCCCGTTTTGTGTGGATATTGAAGGAGGCCATTTTATGGTAAATTTTTTATTTCACCTTATTTAACCAGATAGGCTAGTTGAGAATAAGTTCTCATTTATAACTGCGAATTGGCCAAGATAAAGCAAAGCAGTGCGACACAAACAACACAGAGTTACGCATACAGTCAATAACTCAATAACTCTAACTAGAAAAAGTCTATATACAGTGTGTGCAAATGAGGTTAGATAAGGGAGGTAAGGCAATAAATAGGCCATAGTGGTGAAATAATTACAATAAAGCAATTAAACACTGGAGTGATAAATGTGCAGAAGATGAATGTGCAAGTAGACATACTGGGGTGCAAAGGAGCAAAAAAATAAATGAAATAAATACAGTATGGGGATGAGGTAGTTGGATGGGGTATTTACAGATGGGCTATGTACAGGTGCAGTGATCTGTGAGCTACTCTGACAGCTGGTGCTTAAAGTTAGTGAGGGAGATATAATTCTCCAGCTTCAGTGATTTTTGCAATTCGTTCCAGTCAATTGGCAAACCCTAGAAACCGCTGCACCTCCTTTACCGTGGTGGGAGTCGGCCAATTAAGCACGGCTGAAATGCGGTCACTCTCCATCTCCACCCCTGAGGTGGAAATGTGATATCCTAGGAAGGAGACGGGCTGCTGGAAGAACAGGCATTTCTCAGCCTTGACATACAGGTCATGCTCCAACAGTCGACCAAGCACCTTGCGCACCAAGGACACATGCTCGGCGTGCGCAGCGGAGTATATCAGAATGTCATCGATATACACCACTACACCTTTCCCGTGCAGGTCCCTGAAAATCTCATCCACTAAGGTTTGGAAGACTGATGGATCATTCATCAACCCATAGGGCATGACGAGGTACTCATAATGCCCTGAGGTGGTACTGAACGCTGTCTTCCACTCGTCTCACTCCCGGATACGCACCAGTTTGTAAGCGCTCCGTGACTCCTAGGAAGTGTGGCGTCTACCTGGAGGTTTTTCACACAATCCCCTGTTACATGTCTCAATGGTAATTGAGTCGCCTTTTTCTTGGAGAAGGCGAGACCCAAATCGGAATATTCGGGGGAAATGCGCACGGTGGAGACCTGGTCTGGACTTTCCACCGTAGTAGCACCAACAGAAACACATAAAAACCTCCCCGAGCTCTCTCGCGACCACCCAGTGAGAGCCCTCCGTTTCCATGAAAAAGTGACAAGCTAACCAGGGTAGGCCTAGCACCATGGGAAACGCAGGAGAGTCTTGTGACCCCCCTGCGTCACCATGCCCAGGAGAGCGTTGGCCTCCCTAATTAACCCTGACCCTATTGGTCTACTGTCTAAGGCGTGAACTGGGAATGGTATACCTACTGGAACAATGGGGATTCTTAAACTATGGGCTGATTTGTAGGAGTCCAGATTTTGCAGCTCTTTCAGAACATCAGCTTTCTGGATTTGGGTGAAGGAGAAATGGGGGAGGTTTGGGCAAGTTGCTGTGGGGGGTGCAGGGCTGTTGACTGGGGTAGGGGTAGCCAGGTGGAAAGCATAGCCAGCTGAAGAAAAATGCTTATTGAAATTCTCAAATATCGTGGATTTATTGATGGTGACAGTGTTTCCTAGTCTCAGTGGAGTGGGCAGCTGGGAGGAGGTGCTCTTATTCTCCATGGACTTTACAGTGTCCCAGAACTTTTGGAGTTTGTGCTACAGGATGCAAATTTCTGTTTGAAAAGGTTAGCCTTTGCTTTCCTAACTGCCTGTCTATATTGGTTCCTAACTTCCCTGAAAAGTTGCATATCGCTTGGGTTATTCAATGCTAATGCAGTACGCCACAGGATGATTTTGTGCTGGTCAATGGCAGTCAGGTCTGGAGTGAACCACGGGCTATATCTGTTCCTGGTTCTACATTTTTTGAATGGGGCATGCTTATTTAAGATGGTGAGGAAAGCACTTTCAAAGAATAACCAGGGATCTTCTACTGACGGAATGAGGTCAATATCCTTCCAGGATACCCGGGCCAGGTCGATTAGAAAGGCCTGCTCGCTGAAGTGTTTTAGGGTGCGTTTGACAGTGATGAGGGGTGGTCGTTTGACCACAGGCCCATTACGGACGCAAGCAATGAGGCAGTGATCACTGAGATCCTGGTTGAAGATAGCAGAGGTGTATTTGGAGGGCAGGTTGTTTAGGATGATATCTATGAGGGTGCCTGTGTTTACAGATTTGGCGTTGTACCTGGTAGGTTCATTGATCATTTGTGAGATCAAGCTTAGATTGTAGGATGGCCGGGATGTTAAACATGTCCCAGTTTAGGTCACCTAACAACACGAGCTCTGAAGATAGATGCGGGGCAGTCAATTCACATATGGTGTCCAGCGCACAGCTGGGGGCAGAAGGTGGTCTATAGCAAGTGGCAAAGGTGAGAGACTTGTTTCTGGAAAGGTGGATTTTAAAGTAGAAGCTCAACTTGTTTGGGCACAGACCTGGATATTAAGACATAACTCTGCAGGCTCTCTTCAGTAGATTGTACTCTGCCCCCATTGGCAGTTCTATCTTGTTGGAAAATGTTATAGTCAGGGATGGAAATGTCAGGGTTTTTGGTGGCCTTCCTAAGCCAGGATTCAGACATGACGCAGACATCCGGGTTGGCAGAGTGTGCTAAGGCAGTGAATAAAACAAACTTAGGAAGAAGGCTTCTAATGTTAACATGCATGAAACCAAGGCTTTTACAGTTACAGAAGTCAACAAATGAGAGCGCCTGGGGAATGGGAGTGGAGTTAAGCACAGCAGGGCCTGGATTAACCTCTACATCACCAGAGGAGCAGAGGAGTAGGATAAGGATATGGCTAAAGGCTATAAGAACTGGTCATCTAGTACGTTCGGAACAGAGAGTAAAAGGAGCAGGTTTCTGGGCGCGTTAGAATAGATTCAATGCATAATGTAGAGACAAAGGTATTTGTAATAATGACAATTACAACAATACTGAATGAAAACGTATTTTAACTTAATATAATATATATAATATAATACATCAATAAAATCAATTTAGCCTCAAATAAATAATGAAACATGTTCAATTTGGTTTAAATAATGCAAAACAAAGTGTTGGAGAAGAAAGTAAAAGTGCAATATGTGCCATGTAAGAAAGCTAATGTTTAAGTCCCTTGCTCAGAACATGAGAACATATGAAAGCTGGTGGTTCCTTTTAACATGAGTCTTTAATATTCCCAGGTAAGAAGCTTTAGGTTGTAGTTATTATAGGAATTATAGGACTATTTCTCTCTATACCATTTGTATTTCATATACCTTTGACTATTGGATGTTCTTATAGGCACTTTAGTATTACCAGTGTAACAGTATAGCTTACGTGCCTCTCCTCGCTCCTACCTGGGCTCGAACCAGGAACGACAACAGCTACCCTCGAAGCAGCGTTACCCATGCAGAGCAAGAGGAACAACCACTCTCAGAGCGAGTGACGTTTGAGAGCGAGTGACGTTTGTGAGAGAGAGAGAGCGAGTGACGTTTGTGAGAGAGAGAGAGAGCGAGAGAGCGAGAGAGCGAGAGAGCGAGAGAGAGAGAGAGAGAGAGAATCATGGGAGCTAGCGTGTCACAGAATAGTCCTAGCCAGCCAGACTGAGGTAGGGAGTTCCCAGCAGGTTAATGTTTACACTGAGGCTGACCGGGGGAAGGTGGGTGAGGGAGGAGGGTTACTGTGAGTCATAAGGCTCCTGACTGTCATTAACATGTTACCGAAACCAACCCTGACACACAAGCATGACTGTGACACTATCCAGAGTCACACACACACTCACCTAACAGAGTTAATCCTGAAACGCACATAAATACAAGGTTGACTGTACTTTTGACTAAACACACATAGGCAAACATGTAGACATCTAAACGTTCAACATAGCAGTTTGGCTACTGTACAAGGAGAGCCATCCATTACTATGGAACATCCTTCACAGACTCTATACAGTCCAAACACAATGCCAAAATATATATGCTACTATGATGGTGGTCAAGTGCATTAGTCTGTTATTCTAGCTATATGGAGATATCGGTTCATATTGTTATTGCCTTAGGAAGCAGATGTCAGAATCTTTCAACACGATGGGATGTAGACATAGCCAATGGACATTCAGCAAGTGGAATCTCAGGAATTAATTATTTCTTGCACTTGCACGCTCGCAGGAAATACTAAACCCCTAAGGTGGAGCAGAGTAGAGTTTCTGGGTTTGCCCTCTGGGCTTGCATGGTAGGCAAATAGCCCATCAGTCAGTATGCGAGTCCTGCCGGACCACAGAGCTGCTAAAAGACATTTTCATTTAGTCTGCTCCCCACACTTCTCTTTCCTTATTATGTAGAATCACTTAAAAAGTCTTAGGGTACGTCCCAAAATGGCACCCTTTTTTCTATATAGTGCACTACTTTTGACTAGAGCTCTATGGAGACCTATGAGCCCTGGTCAAAAGTAGTGCACTATATAGGGAATATATGGTGCCATTTTGGGACACACACTTAGAGGAAAAAATGTCAGAGAGGGAGTTTGGCATCTTGATTGAAGGACTACTTTTCTTGGAGTGCCTCGCTTTTCTTTTTGGGTGTTTCAAGTTCCAGCTGTTGTCTTTAGTAAGCATTTATTCAAATACTTAATCATAATAATAACAGTATTAATCGTTGACGTCAATAAGAATTACATGTAAATGGGGCAAATTATACTGGGTGTCGAAAGTGGAGACTACTGAATACACCGTTTTTGACTGACTTGGGAAAACAACATAAAAACACTGGAAAGCAACTTTTCCCAGAAATCTATTTGCTTGCTCAATTGCAAAGCTTCTATTTCCCTTCAATATAGTATGCCAGTCTCTAATAATTGATATCCCAGTGACTGAGTCCATTGATGATCACTGAACCATGGAACGATGACCTAAATATAGTAACCTGTAGTGTTTAGTGGAATAATTACCACTGATATTAGTAGGGTGGGGCCAGAGAGGGGAAAAAACAATGAGACCAGGAAGTATAACGTTAAGCAATGTTTCGCCATGTCACAATGATACATGGAAACACATACTGTACCACCTATGCAAACCTAATAGCACAAACATACTGTATCACAAACATGACACACTTGCCTAACCACATAACCGTCAGACAAAGCCAAAGTCAAATATTTTCAATCAATAACATTCACCACAGTGTTACGAAGCTGATATTGTGCACAAAGGCAATGAATAGTCTGGACACCATCTGATTCAACGTGTTCCTCTTTCCATACTGATGTAATACAGTACATACGCTCCTGATGATGTGAATTAAAATGCAACCCAATCTGTCCCCAGTCCACTTCCTGTTTGGTCATTGATCTATGCTTATCTTCTCTTCCTCTGAAGCCCAGATGAGCCCCAGTTACATAGCTACCCAGAGACCGTCTGGATATTACAAGATGGAGCCGTACTGGATGGCCACCGTTTTGCATGCTCTGACCCAACTTTGCTATTTTGTTGTTTATTTGGACTTTTTTTCACGAAATGTAACAGCTATTATTTCTTAGAACCGACAAGAACTCCAGAACATCAGATCGGCAGGTACTTACCTCAATTGCGTTTTCTACTTCGACTCATCTGCCCTGGGCTCTCTGTGTAATTCCAACCCAATTGTCATCCTAACCAAGAGGAACCGCCAGCATCACAGATGCAATAGAGGGGGGATCCTGGTGAGATGAAGGCGAAGGGAAAACCAGCCACCTCCTCCCTCCATTCTATTGGCCAATGTACAGTCACTTGATAATAAGATGGATGACCTCTGATCGTGGATTCGCTAGCAACGGGACTCTCAGAATTGCAATATTCTTTGTTTTTCAGGAACATTGCTCTCAGACAAGATACCCTCCACGGCTATACAACTCGATGGATTCTCCATTCACCAGGCGGACAGGACAGTGGAGTCTGGGAAATCAATGGGGGGAGGGGTTTGCCTCTTCATCAAAACCAACTGGTGTGCTAACTCCTGGACGGTGGAAGTGTCGACCCACTGTTCACCCGTCTTGGAATACCTGATGGTCAAATACCGACCCTTCTACCTCCCGAGGAAGTTTTCAGCTGTTCTCGTGATTGCTGTATACATTCCACCAGCAGGTGCTTAACGAACTGTACAAGGCTATAAACATGTAGGAAATCCTACACCAAGAGGTTGCCTTTCTGGTTACCGGCGATTTTAATTCGCCGTCACTAAGACTGCGGGCGATTCCCTGATCCACCTCTACGCAGACGACACCATTCTATATACTTTCGGCCCGTCTTTGGACACTGTGCTATCTAACCTCCAAACAAGCTTCAATGCCATACAACACTCCTTCCGTGGCCTCCAACTGCTCTTAAACGCTAGTAAAACCAAATGCATGCTTTTCAACCGGTCGCTGCCTGCACCTGCATGCCCGACTAGCATCACCACCCTGGATGGTTCCGACCTAGAATATGTGGACGTCTATAAGTACCTAGGTGTCTGGCTAGACTGCAAACTCTCCTTCCAGACTCATATCAAACATCTCCAATCGAAAATCAAATCAAGAGTCGGCTTTCTATTCCGCAACAAAGCCTCCTTCACTCAAGCCGCCAAGCTTACCCTAGTAAAACTGACTATCCTACCGATCCTCGACTTCGGCGATGTCATCTACAAAATGGCTTCCAACACTCTACTCAGCAAACTGGATGCAGTCTATCACAGTGCCATCCGTTTTGTCACTAAAGCACCTTATACCACCCACCACTGCGACTTGTATGCTCTAGTCGGCTGGCCCTCGCTACATATTTGTCGCCAGACCCACTGGCTCCAGGTCATCTACAAGTCTATGCTAGGTAAAGCTCCGCCTTATCTCAGCTCACTGGTCACGATGGCAACACCCATCCGTAGCACACGCTCCAGCAGGTGTATCTCACTGATCATCCCTAAAGCCAACACCTCATTTGGCCGCCTTTCGTTCCAGTACTCTGCTGCCTGTGACTGGAACGAATTGCAAAAATCGCTGAAGTTGGAGACTTTTATCTCCCTCACCAACTTCAAACATCAGCTATCTGAGCAGCTAACCGATCGCTGCAGCTGTACATAGTCTATTGGTAAATAGCCCACCCTTTTCACCTACCTCATCCCCATACTGTTTTTATTTATTTACTTTTCTGCTCTTCTGCACACCAATATCTCTACCTGTACATGACCATCTGATCTTTTATCACTCCAGTGTTAATCTGCAAAATTGTAATTATTTGCCTACCTCCTCATGCCTTTTGCACACATTGTATATAGACCCCCCCTTTGTTTTCTACTGTGTTATTGACTTGTTAATTGTTTACTCCATGTGTAACTCTTTGTTGTATGCTCACACTGCTATGCTTTATCTTGGCCAGGTCGCAGTTGCAAATGAGAACTTGTTCTCAACTAGCCTACCTGGTTAAATAAAGGTGAAATAAAAAAATTTAAAATAAAGACACGTGATGCCCAATTTCCATCAACACTTCTCCAACACAACTAGGAGCGATAAAGTCCTAGACCACTGATATTCTACCCACAAGCAAACATACAAGGCCCTCAGATCATGATTCCGTACTCTTGCTTCCTGTTTACAAGCAGATGCTGAAACAGGAATTACCCGTGATTCGCTCCGTTGAGAAATGGCCACCAGAATCAAAGGGTAGGTTTCAGGACTGCTTTGCTAGCGCTGATTGGAATATGCTTCGAGACTCTGCCGATAACATCGACGAGCTAGCCACATCCGTCAACGGCTTCATTAGAAAATGCATCGCCGATGTTGCACCCATGGGGAGGGTTCGCTGCTTCCCCAATCAAAAGCCCTGGATTAACACCAAGGTTGGCGCTAAACTAAAGAGCAGGGCTACCGCACACAGAGCTATCGCAGACAACCCTGATGCTACGGTCAAATACAGGAATAAGTACAAGAAGGCCCGTTATGACCTATGAAGAGTCATCAAATGAGAGAAAGGACAATATAGAAATAAGGTGGAATCCTATTACACAGGCTCCAACACCTGTCGCACGTGGCAAGGGTTACAGTCTATTACAGATTACAAAGGAAGACCCAACCGTGATCTGCCCAAATATGCCTCTCTACCAGACAAACTCAATGCATTTTATGCACGCTTCGATAATAACAACAACGTTGATCTCGCTCCCTGAGGCGACATGAGAAGGTCTTTAATCAGGTCAACACTCGCAAGGCCACGGGCCCCGACGGTATTCCAGGGCGCATTCTCAGAGCATATGTAAAACAGCTGGCAGGCATACTCACAGTCATTTTCATCCTCTCCTTGTCCCTGTCTGTAATCCCCAGGTTTTAGGATGACCACCAGCATCACTGTTCCTAAGAATTCTAAGGTTTCATGTCACAATGACTACCGCCCTGTAGCTCTCACTTCTATAATCATGAGGTGCTTTGAGAGGCTGGTTACGGCACACATCAACTCTACCATCCCAGACAACCTAGACCCACTCCAATGTGAATACCGCCCCGACAGACCCGTAGATGACACAATCTGAAATTGCTCTCCACACTGCCCTCACCCACATAGATAAGAGGAATATCTACGTGAGAGTGCCGTTCATTGACTACAGCAAGAGCTACCGGTGCATCAAGTCTGACACCAACAGGCTCTTGAACAGCTTCTATCCCCAAGCAATAAGACTGATAAATAGCTAACAAAATAGTGACATGGACTATCTGAGTTAACCTTGTATCTTTATTGACCTATTATTTTTTGTCTCTATGCACACTCACAGCCCCCCCCCCCCCCCCACACACACACACACACACACACAGGGCCCTACACACACCATCATCTGCTCACATGTACATAATAACGCACATACATTTATACTGACTCTACACACATGCAAACCCACTCACTGTTTATCTTATATCCTGTTGCCTAGTCACCTTACCCTTATACATAGCTACCTGCATCACTCCAGTATCCCTGCACATTGTAAACATGGTATTGGAACTGACCTTGTATATAGTATGCTTACCTACGTACTTATTGTGTTCTTCATATTTCTTGTGTGTTTTTTCTAGTACTACATTGTTATTGATTATTGCATTGTTGGGGTTAGAGCTTGCAAGAAAGGCATTTCATTGTACTTGTGCATGTGACATTAACACTTGAAACTTGTTTTACTAGAAAACGGGGGAGGGGGGGGGGGGGAGTGGAGAACATTTGTCGAAAGAAGAGAGAAAATGGATAGAAGACATGAAAGGGGGAAGTAGTTATCTTCAGTCAATAGCGCCTCCTAGAGCAGAATCAATCCCCCCCTCCCCTGTCCTCGTCACACACACACACCACACACTGCTACACAACATGGCAGGATGCCATCCATCTGCACCATTCTCCTTAGCTGTGTTCCCTCCCTCTCTCCTGGATTGTGTTCCTCTCACACACCCTCCCTCCTCCCTACCTCACTCTCTCTCACTTTCTCTCCATCTACATCCACTTGTTCTCTATCAACCAGCATAATCCATCTTCCACAACAACATTCAATTCCTTCTCCCACACCACCCTTGTCCCCACTCCCCCAACATAACAGGTATATATCTCTCCCAGCAATCCATCCTCCAAACCTGCAAGCCTTATTCACAAAGCGGCTCAAAGTAGCAGAGCTGATCTAGGATCAGTTCTGCCCTTTAAGTCATAATGAATACAAGGTCTTCTTTCCACACATAGGAGGTGGTGTAGAGGTTAAACCGCCTCACAATGGCTATTGGCCTGCGCTATGTGGAGTGCTATGCTAGCATGTGGCCAGCGTGTTACACCATGCCAATGGAATGCCCTCATATCAGAGAGAGATTAAACACAAAACAAATGACAAAAGGAGCAGCCGGAGCACTGGGAACAGAAGAAGAGAACAAAAAGAAGCATTTTGGTGTGACAGTTTGTTCACGAAAGAGGTCTGTCACCAACCAGTGGGGGCACAGACGTCAGTTCAACGACTAGTTTTGATTTACATTTGGTTGAGTTGTTGGGGGGTGACATGTGGTCACCTTCAAAGTTCTCTAATGATGGGCGACTCAAATCATGAGAGGAACAATTCAAACCCCCATTTAGAGTGTCCAAGTCACAAAGAGAGGGACTGAGGGAGAGAGAAGAGAGAGAGAGATATTGAGAGAGAGAGATCGAGAGAACGAGAGGAAAAGGAGAAAGACAGGAAGCAAGAGAGAGCGTAAATGAACACAACAGAGTGATAGAGAATGGGTTTAATGGAACATTATGGAATCCATTCAGGCCTAATGGCTGGCAGTGATTCCAGACGAGGCATGTTCTGACTGAAGTGGCTGTTCCTTTCAATGGTTAGGCCCCAATTAGGACTAGCAGTCTAGCGTTAGCACATCACTGGTAATTACCATTGAATTACCACAGAGGCTAACGTGACGCTCCATCTGTCCCTCTTCCAACGTCGTGATCAATAAGCAGTGGAGTGACGCGTGGACTGATGGTACAACATTGACTAAAGAAACGTTAATGTTCTCCAACCGTGGAAGGAAAAAACAGGCCCGTTGCGTTTAACTATGTTGGTGAGAGTCTGTTAGAAATATGTAAGCCTGTTAAATCCAAATCAGTTGATGTTATTCCATGAGTGGGGAAAAATGGGAGTGTATACTGATGTCTTCAAATATAAAAACTATATAAGTGTTGTGCTTTATTGCATGGTAATAATGTCAAATAAAGTCAATAAAGTGATTAGAGAGAGTTTTTTAAAAAATCTACGGATGATCTAAGGCAGGGATGGGCAACTCTGATAGTGGTGGGGGCCAGATGAAATCTGAAATTACGTTTGTTTTTGTTAGTTTCCTGCAATTCTACACATTTTCCCATAGAGCAGAGATAAATATTTGCAATTTTATAACTGATTTCATGCAATTCCACTAATTTGCAGTTTGCAGTTTTGAATATGATAACTGAGTGAGGGTGACTAACAAAATCAGTGGGGCCCACGGTCGGTAATTTGACCATGATTACTACAAGTTTAGATAGCTGTCTAGACTAACTTACCGATCATTTTTTTGGGGGGGCTGATATGGACTAATTGGGTGACTGTCATAACAAGAGAAATACTGCTGATGCACAAGCACATTTAGAAATTGCACCTTGTGTACTCTATAATTGACTATTAAAATCTAACATATCATAAAGGCATACCAATGACTGAACAAATGGTATCAAGTTGATAACTTTCAACTGCACTGACAGTTGACGAAACCCCATACTGCATGATGAAACACACAAATACAACAGATTAGATGTCATATGGAAAGATCAACCTCTACAGGATTGGTGGGTCCCCCTCGGGACGGTTGAGCTAACGTAGGCTAATGCGATTAGCATGAGGTTGTAAGTAACAAGAACATTTCCCAGGACATAGACATATCTGATATTGGCTTAAATTCTTGTTAATCTAACTGCACTGTCCAATTTACAGTAGATATTACAGTGAAAGAATACCATGTTATTGTTTGAGGAGAGTTATGAGAGTTATGAACTTGAAAAGTTATTAATAAACCAATTAGGCACATTTGGGCAGTCTTGCTACAAAATGTTTAACAGAAATACAATGGTTCATTTGATCAGTCTAAAACTGTGCACATACACTGCTCCAATCTAGTGGCCAAAATCTAAATTGCGCCTGGGCTGGAATAATACATTATGGCCTTTCTCTTGCATTTCAAAGATGGTACAATTTTGATTTTATTTTTATGAATTTTTCTTTGTATTATCTTGTACCAGATCTAATGTGTTATATTCTACCACATTCATTTCACATTTCCAGAAACGTCAAAGTGTTTCCTTTCAAATGGTATCAACGACATGCATATCCTTGCTTCAGGTCCTGAGCTACAGGCAGTTAGATTTGGGTATGTCATTTTAGGTGAAATTGAAAAAAAGGTTCTGATCCTTAAGAGGTTTTAAAAACATACTCGTCGAAGAGATGTGTTTTATATGATATTACATCTTCATTCATATTAAAGCCATGACTCCAGAACTACTCAATAGCACAGAGAGCTAAATGCTTCTCAAAGCTAAACAGTTGGCCTTCTTGCTCCCAATCTCTTCATTTTCTTCCTTTTCATTTCCAGAGCTCCTGAAACATGACGGCCAAAATCCTTAACAGTCCTTAACTCCACTGCTCTCTCTGTCATATCTGATGCAGGCAGAGGGCCAAACTGAGCACGAGTGGTTGGATGCACCACAACAGGCAAGGGGATATCTCACTATCACACACACCTCACAGAGTCTCACACACACCTCACCGAGTTCTACACCAGCTATTTAATGGGTACCCACTTTGGGAACGCTCCCCAACACTTTGGGAACGCTCCCCAACACTTTGGGAATGCTCCCCAACACTTTGGGAACACTCCCCAACACTTTGGGAACACTCCCCAACACTTTGGGAACGCTCCCCAACACTTTGGGAACGCTCCCCAACACTTTGGGAACGCTCCCCAACACTTTGGGAACGCTCCCCAACACTTTGGGAACGCTCCCCAACACTTTTGGTAAACTTTTCTCTTGTGCCCTTTTTGACCCCAAAGCAATCACAGTCTGATGTTCCCCCACACCTTTTTAGACCTTCTACTTATTTTCCCTCTCGATGTCATTCCTCTGTGTGGCAGAATAGAGGTGACTGACTTAAAACCTCATTCAATAGAGCCAGCAGCAGCGATTACAATGACAACAACAAACTAAAACAAACTATATCATCGCTATCATAATATCGAAAACTCTCTGGGTGGTGGACCATTCTTCATACACACGGGAAACCCAGCAGCTTTGCAGTTTTTGAAACAAACCAGTGTGCCTGGGACCTACTACCATACCCCGTTCAAAGGCACTTTGTCTTGACCATTCCCCCTCTAAATGGCGCAAATACACAAACCATGTCTCAATTGTCTCAAGGACTAAAAATCCTTCTTTAACCGGCCTCCTCCTCTTCATTTACACTGATTGAAGTGGATTTAGCAAGAGACATCATAGCTTTAACCTGACGTCATCTGGGCAGTCTATGTCATGGAAAGAGTAGGTGTTCTTAATGTTTTGTACACCCAGTGTCTGTGGATCAGATGTGGTCCTACCGCACATGTAGCGTCAGCTGCAGCTGGTGGAAGAGGAAAAGGCTGTTAATTGGAGTCTCACTCCGGAGGCCCGAGGTTTAAATGGTGCAGCGCTCAGAGTAAAGGGTTAAACTGAACCACATGCACACACACTCTCATACACGCATTCATTCACACAGGCAGTAAAGCAATCGAAGGTCAGGATGGGTGACATTCAAAAACACTGGCAACCCAGGCCTGTCATTCTGTTTCCTCTCTCTATCATTCTGTCATCTCTCTCACCCATTTCTCATTCCTCTCTCCCTCCTATCTCTCATCCATTTGTCTTGTCCTCTGTGTTCTCAGACCCGGCTAATCATCAGGTGTATTTGCATTAAGGCATAATTCACATTCTGTGAGTCATTTTTCAAAGGCTCAGTTCCAGGCCAGTGGTTTAGTAAAATACCTCAGATATATTTTTGTGGCTTTAAGTTTCTATGTATTCACCCCAGTCGCTACGGTTTCAGGCCCTCTGTTGCTACGGTTCCTAGCCCTCTGTTGCTACGGTTCCTGGCAGTCCTGGGCAGTTACAGGCAACTTTGTGAACTTTAGGCCAGTTTGTGGTGGCACAGGTTGGAGAAAAGGAGAGAACTGCCTGCCTTCCCTCGCTCCCTCTCTCCTTTTCTTCCTCAGACAGCTGAAAAAAAGATGTACGTGCAGGTGGCTGTTCTCAACTAGTACTCAATGCCAACCCCTTAGGCGAATACACACACACACAGGTACAACTGCATATCTGGCATCGTCACAGTTGATATAGCAATGAGGAAATGCCTGTCTGTAGTTTGCACTCGGTTCGATTCTTAGCGGCCAGATGGGTCACACCTTCCAGAGTGACCTCTCCAGCACGTCTCTGATCTCTTATTGTCGTTTGTCTTTCTGCGCTTCGCTTTAGAGGCCCTGGGCCCCAGGCATGCCAAGCTCACCCCTCAGATTCTTCTCTGCGTTGTCAGCTGCCAACAAGCTGTCAATCACTCACCAGCCCCCGCCCCCTTACTCATGTCACATCAATATTTGACAGGAAGTGAGATTGTTGAGAGTGTGTGTGTCTGGAAGGGGAGTGTATGTGCACGTGCGTGTGCGTGTGTGTGTGTCGTGAAGCTTATATGTGTAAGCGTGAGTGTGTGTGTTTGTTCCCTATGCTGTGCCAACGGTTGCATGTGTAACTGTTTATGTGTGCTCCTAGTGGGTTGTGTGTATACATACACATGCAGTGACTCTGTGGTGTGATATCTAGTGTTCATTTGAAACAAGAGTATTAATCAAGGGCATCAAGCAAGATTCCTAAAATCTCCAAACCTCCATGCACATGTCTGTCTTCCAATAGTGCATTTGTGTGATGGTTGCAAAACAACATATATGAATCCATAGACTACCTGAGAAAAATGAATGCCAGGGAATGTATCTGGTCTTTTCACAGGTGAGTTTCTGGTTACCACAGCATAAACAGAATAAATGGGGTTGCGGAAAAGTTTGGAGGTGTGGGAATGTTGAGGGAGAGCTCCTTCTCCTCCGTTATAGGACGGGAGTGTCTCCAATCACATCTACAACACTGACCACACAGTTTACACACCCCACTCAGTTTACCCATTTCCACGACAACGTCAAAAGGCTGCAATTGTTTTATCTGCCGTAAAGCTGTCATTGATCATTTGGGGCTCGCGCTCGCTGGGCCAGTAATTACCCGTTAGTCTTCCAGAACCTTCTCGCAGTCGCAGGTCAACAGACAATCAGTCTTAAAATGGCCCACCGATCTTCATGGTCAGAAATATGACGAGTCATGTACCAGCTAGTGTCTTATTCCGAGCTAGCGCTCTACTCAGCTCAAATAAACAGGCCTATAGCATATCAAACATACCAGATCACATTCTAGCTGCGACCACAGGGGCATGTTTGTTTTGATAGCACGCTAGGCCATGGATAGATACATACGCCACATTGAAAATGCTCTGTCTGATGGGAGATTAATGCGGCATAAATATGACAGATAAATGTCATGCTAGTTTTTTTTGTTTTGTTGCTGGAAGCACATTTTGAGAGACCGCAGTGGCTTTGGGGGTTGAGACGGCGTGGAAGACAGAGAGCATAACAACCCTGTAACTAATGTCTTATTATACACAGGGAAATAAAAGTAGAGCGATTTCAACATGCTGATCCTACGCAACAGAAAGAGATGAGAAATAGGCTACAGAGAAAAGAGAGATGGGCAGAAGACCTGTAGGAGAGGTAAAGAAAGAGAACAATAATGGAGACATGGGTTTCAAAGGGGTAAAAGACTTAGAGGCAGAAACATGTTGAGTCAATCTTACCACAGAAGAATCTCTCTCTCTCTCTCTCTCTCTCTCTCTCTCTCTCTCTCTCTCTCTCATCTCTCTCTCTCTCTCTCTCTCTCTCGTCTCTCTCTCTCGCTCTCTCTCTCTCTCTCCTCCTCCTCTCTCTCTCTCTCTCGTCGCTCTCTCTCTCTCTCTCTCTCTCGCTCTACTCTCTCTCTCTTCTCCTCTTCTCTCTCTTCCTCCTCCTCGCTCTGCGTCTCTCCTCCTCCTGTCTCTCTCTCTCCTCTCTCTCTCTCTCTCTCTCTCTCTCTCTCTCTCTCTCCTCTCTCTCTCTCTCTCTCCTCTCTCAAGACATATCTGCTAATTGTGCCACGATATCTATCTCCCAGCCAGACAGTAATAAAGGAGAAAACTTAGTGAAAACACAGCGGTGAAATCACCCATAATAATAAGCTAAGCCAAAGACGTTGACAGCGACTGCTGGAGCATTTCCCCTTTTCCCTCCTCCTCGCCACCCACACAAAGCGTGAAGAGAACTTAAGGGTAAATCAAAACAGTGCAGTACAGTACGTGGCATACGGGGGTTGCTAACGCTAACGCACTGGTACCATGGCCTGAAGCCCTCAAATCTCTCCCACAACAGAGAGCAAAGATCACATGAATTGTTGTGTGTGTATGTTTCTGGGTGTAGTGTGTGTGTGTGTGTTAACTGTCCTCCACTGGTCTTTCTGGGTGGAATGCTCCACTGAACTACCCACGCTGCATAGCTTCAGTGGATGGACCGTTGTCATGACAACATCCCGGTGACGCTCATGGTCAACTTAGCAAGAAAGAAATATTGTCGACATCCCTCAAGAATGCAGCCTCTCACCGCACAGTCTCAACAGCCTCTCACCGAGCCTCCATTTCACACAAGTCGTTCCTCATCCAACAAGATCAGAAGCATCCGAAGCTTACATAACATGCATTGTAAGAGCATATTAGACTAGGGACGAGTATTGTCCTGACAACTACCTGTGGGGAGGCTCTTTAATACCATCAGGTTAGCAGATCAGTCTGGCCCACAGATCTGTCATGTAGCCTGGTCCAAGATCTGTTCGTGCTGTTTGGCATACAATGATCATGGGAGTTGTCAGGACTGCACAAACTGATCTGGGACCAGACTATGTGCAGGCGTACTGGTAGAGGGGAAGGCAGGGACTCAAGCAATGGCAAATAGTGGGTTTCCAGGTGGCACTTTCAGAAGTGTGTTTGATTTTGTTAGTATGAAAAGGCTGCTACTGTATCTAGTAAAGTCTCCATTACTGATGCCCCAGCTAGGTGATTAGGTTCTGAGTTCAGGATTGTGTATACTTGGTGTACAGACATGTGACCAACTGCATCATACTTTTCTTTTGAAAGTTATATATCTTGAAAACTTGATTGCTGACATGCAAAATATTTTGAGACTATATCAACAATGGACTACTGTAGCAAATACCAAAAGATACCTCTCCAAACCCAGACCCATGGTCTGTTGTACGTACCAGCTGCAGACAAATACTGTATGAGAAAGACAGTGAGTGAACGCTTCATCAGGTGTCTTTGATTAATGCATGATTGTAATTGTGCTCAGGTGTGGAACTAGCCCATGCCTGCAGGCACACATACACTCTCATGCCCTCACCTGCATTAGCCAATCAGAGTGTTAGTCACGTAGGCACCTCTGTGCTGAGCCCACAAGCACAAACCAGTCACAGACAGTGGAGCAGGGCAGAACCATGCCAAGACTGCTACTCCAAACCCCCTCCCTCCCTCCTTAATTCCTCTGTTCCCCCTCCCCCCACACAGGGCATGGTTGTTCACGCCACTGTTCATTCAAATGAGCTCAGTCTCTGCAACCTACTGTATATTCACACACCTGTATGTACACTACCATTCAAACGTTTGGCGTCACTTAGAAATGTCCTTGTTTTTGAAAGAAAAGCAACAACAAAAAATGCCCATTAAAATAACATCAAATTGGTCAGAAATACAGTGTAGACATTGTTAATGTTGTAAATGACTATCGTAGCTGGAAACTGCCACTTTTTTTATGGAATATCTACATAGGCGCACAGAGGCCCATTATCAATAACTATCACTCCTGTGTTCCAATGGCACATTGTGTTAGCTAATCCAAGTTGATCATTTTAAAAGGCTAATTCATCATTAGAAAACCCTTTTGTAATTATGTTAGCACAGCTGAAAACTGTTGTTCTGATTAAAGAAGCAATAAAACTGGCCTTCTTTAGACTAATTGAGTATCTGGAGCATCGGCATTTGTGGATTCGATTACAGGCTCAAAATGGCCAGAAACAAAGAACTTTCTTCTGAAGTGTCTAGTTTGAGAAACAGGCGCCTCACAAGTCCTCAACTGGCAGCTTCATTAAAAAGTACCCGCAAAACACCAGTCTCAACATCAACAATGAAGAGTCGACTCCGGGATGCTGGCCTTCTAAGCAGAGTTCCTCTGTCCAGTGTCTGTGTTCTTTTGCCCATCTTAATCTCTTATTTTTATTGGCCAGTCTGAGATATGGCTTTTTCAATGCAACTCTGCCTAGAAGGCCAGCATCCCAGAGTCGTCTCTTCACTGTTGACGTTGAGACTGGTGTTTTGCGGGTACTATTTAATGAAGCTGCCAGTTGAGGACTTGTGAAGCGCCTGAAACAGTGTCTGTTTCTAAAACTAGACACTCTAATGTACAGTTTTCAGCTGTGCTAACATCATTTCAAAAAGGGTTTTCTAATGATCAAATAGTCTTTTAAAATGATAAACTTGGATGAGCTAACACAACGTGCCATTGGAACACAGGAGTGATGGTTGCTGATAATGGGCCTCTGTACGCCTATGTAGATATTCCATAAAAAAATCTGCCGTTTCCAGCTACAATAGTTATATACAACATTAACAATGTCTACACTGAATTTCTGATCAATTTGATGTTATTTGAAATTTGAAATGTACATTTTTTTTGCTTTTCTTTCAAAAACAAGGACATTTCTAAGTGACCTAAACTTTTGAACAGTAGTGTACATTACAGTGAGCTGAACCTCCGTTATAGGTAAACTAATGAACGAACACCTGACGGTGGGAAGGTTGTATTCAGACAGAACACGTCACACTACATGGGCTGATTGCTCTTCATAATCCTTTGAGTCAGACCTTCAACAAGGCACAGCAGAACAAACCCCATGTGAGACTGAGAACTGGTTAGGTGGAAAACTTCAGCAGGAGAGATCCACACAAAGGGGTTGTTGTCTTTCACTTCACCTCAAATCAGGTCACGGCAAACAGCAAAACTTCCTGTGTGGTTTTTAATCTCGGACCAATCGGCTCCTCTGTCTGGCCTGTTGCCATGGCTGCTGTTGATGTCGCTGGCCTGTCAGAGAACAAGCGCCCACGCTCCAGGAAAAGAAAGAGATGAAAGCGAGAGAGAGCGAGCAAGAGAGAGCGAGAAGGGAAGAGAGAAAATGAGAAAGAGAGAGAGACAGAGAGAGAGATAGAGAGAAAGAGAGAGAGAGAGAGCGAGAGGGGGGGAGAGAAAATGAGAAAGAGAGAGAGACAGAAAGAGAGAGAGAGAGAGCGAGAGGGGAGGAGAAAGAGAGACAGACAGAGAGAGAGAGCGAGAGAGAGAGAGAAAGAGAGAGAGAGAGAGAGAGAGAGAGAGAGCGAGAGGGGGGGAGAAAGACATGTTCAGTCTTTTATCCTGGGAGAGGGAAGTATATGTGATATCTTCCACTAGTTATCAAAGAGGGTGGTGATGAAGAGGGGAATGTGAGCTGCTGGTATATGGTTGCCTCTATGAAAGAGCCCTCTGTAAAAAGTGTGTGTGTGTGTGTGTGTGTGGCAAAGCCACCAGTTGCAGCGATCCCCTAACTAAGACTTGGATTTTGGTAATCATGCACACATACAAAGAAAAGCAGTAAGGGCTGTATAGCATATGAAGACTAGTGAACTACAAGAAGGTCAAAGGTACACCGTCACTGGCAGATGACACAACATGTCAGCCCTAACAGGTCTTCCTTATGCCAGAAAGCAATAGGCCCTATAGTTGTTTCAGGGTGTCTTCATAATTTTGTCTCATGGGATGTCCTGTGCTGTATCCAAATACAGGTTGATATCCTCATTTGGTGCCAGCCTCTTCAGTTTAGCTGACAGAGCAGAGGTATAGAGACAGTATAGAGTTACGGCTACTTAGCCCCTACTCACGCTCACTGTGCGCTTAATTTACTTTAACGAGCTTTGTGTTCCTTTGATGTCCTACAGGGAAAACATATGGGCTAGTCTGAGCCAGGGAAGCACACACACACACACAGCACGTTTTCTCCCTGAGCCCGATCTCACACACCCAGAAACTAGGCGATGGACATCCACTTCTCCCAGGTAGAACATCCCTCCTGAAACACCAAGTTCTGATCCAATGTAGATAATAAATCTGAAGCTACAATCCACCTCTAGGTCTTTGTTCTCTGCCTGACAGGCTGCAAGACCCAATCCTGCCATGCCTGCCCCCATCACAACTACTGCACCACCACAGGCCTTAACCAGTGATGTATGAAAACACACAGAAATGTCCTCTTTCCTTGTCTCCTTTACTTCGGGACCACTGATCTGAATAGATTCCCTCACTGATTCTGCAGGCCAACATGAGATCCTCCCTGAAGTCATTAGACTGCACACTGTTCCCTCCCCCATGTTGAGATCCAGTTTAGAATCTGCTAAATGGGCCAAGTAGGTAAAGTCCCATGTTTGTGCAGAGATTTCGGCGAGACACGTGTCCTTGTGCGTGTGGAAGCGTGGGTATGTTTGTGTGAGAATGAGAGAGAGAGGGTTATGGATCTCTTTCCATCCTCTGTTTGGCTCACTCCATGGGAAAGGTGTGTCACAGACTCCCAAGGCCTCTTGCCCTTTTCTCCTCCGTTCCCTCGTTCCCTCGTTCCCCCCTTCCTGACGTCAAACACTAAAGCTGATTCCAAACCGCTTGTCTGGATGTGGCACTCTTTAACAACTCATGAGTCATGGGTCAAAGTGTCACGGACGCACATACACACGCTGCTGCTCAGTAACGATGCCATAGCCCCTCGTTTTAACCAGTTGTGTAACACCAGTGGATATGTTATGAGTCTATTTTTAGCCCACATTGGGCAGAACAGCCACATGACACAATGAAAACACCCTCCTCCTGATCGAACTAAAAGGTTTCACACTAAAAATAGACAGACTCAAATTTCCTTAACCCAGTCAACGACTGTCCTCGTGTGACATGATGTGCAGACTTTTTTTTAAACACTCAGTCGCTGTCCCTCAATTGACAAGGATGTTGCCTTTTGAGGCGGCATTACAAGGCATGTCCCATTCTCAAGGTTAAATGCTGCCTTCTTCATTTGGGTCATTTTTGAAGTCAGCAAATGTTTTAACTTCATCTGCATGACAACCTAGCTCATCCCATTGTGTGAAAACTCAGGAAAGGAATAACACAAGATCAAAGGCAGCTTCTGCATTTCTGATACCATTCTAGGCCCCCGTAACGGGATAAGGGGATGCTTTCTTCAACATCTGCTCAGTTACAGAAATAGACGGGGTAGATGTGACACGTGAGAGAAAGCCTTTAGAGTGTGTCCAAGGAAAACAGGGCTGTGATCAGAGAGAGAAGCTTCTCCGGCTGGAGGGAGATGACCCCATGGGGTGGCAACGATGGCAGTCTCTCCACATGTCTTCTTCCGCCTGTTTCCCCCCCTCCCCCTCATCTGTTACCCCTCAGATGGTCTGTGTAGGTGTACTGATCACAGTGTAGGTGTACTGATCACAGTGTAGCCCAACTAAGATACACTGACCCACCGTCAAAAATAGCATTCTCTATGACCCACCTAAGTGTACCGCGTTATGAATAGGTAATATAAATACTATGCATTTTCATAGGCCAGGTGAGATTTTAATTGGCTGTGGGTGTGGTAGAAGGCACTATAATTCCATTGTAATACACATGGTTTATGTTCAGCTTTCGATGATTTTAAATTGCAAATGATGCACTGTGGTGTGAAAGTGGAAGGAGTTGATTAACATCAAATGAAAACCACGATGCCTATAATCCATGATAACCCAATTAAGACCATGTTACCCACCACAAATAAAGCTGAGTATCATACCAAGCACAGGAAGCACATACATGGGTGAAGTTCGAAATAACAAACAACCATGAAACAAAACTAAAATGAAGTGTTGTTGTCTTGCCAGGTCACTTCCTGTGATCTTGGCTGTGGTGTCAAAAGTATCTAAACCAGGACATCTGGGAAGTTCTGCGGTGCGCAGGGTTTGATTTCGCTCTTTAGCGTGTGTGTATGTGCGTCTACCCTTTCAGATATTCCCCAACTACCATCTCACTGTGGTCTATTTCCTCTCCAGCTCAGTACAGACTCCTAGGGGAGGAGAAGAGGGGGTTAGGGGGTTTTGGAGGATTTGGGGAGGGGGGGGGGGGCAGCGAGGGGCGGACACGGGGGTCCCCCAGGGCAGCGGGGAGCGGAGGTACACCCCAGTACAGAGCTACAGATTAAAGAGACCTCCTGCAGCTTCCCACTCAGCAGCTCCATGACACGGCTGATGAGGAAATGAGACTTCTGAAGAGCAACAGGACAGATCTGTCATGCAATCGAATGGAAGTTCTAGCCGCGCTCTCTTCAACTTAACCGTGTCCTGAGTCGCAGCAGAAAATGACTGACAGCATGTTATACGGCCTTATTATCTACTCAAGGATCAGATGTGTGACTGTCTTCAATGCATGCACAAAAGCAGAACATTGATATCAAGACGAATATACCTGAATTGGTACAGGTGAAAAATGCAATGCAGGTTGGCCTTAATAAACCTTGTTGAGGAGACGTGAGCAGGGATAAATTTAACCGCCTCAGTTCTCTCTGTTCCAACATGTACACTGTGTTCTGCAGGGGAGCCTCTGGCCCAAAACGTAAACACAGGAGCATTATTTCTGTCAGACAACGCGGAAACATAAACAGCAATTTATCTCTACCTACGGGGTGGGAACATTCCATTATAGCTCTCTCCATCGTCCAACACACAGGGCCTTTCCCTTGTTACACACACATACATGAAACACAAATCACACACACACGTTATCTGAGCATTGTGAAATCAAGTAGCACACACTGTAAGAACTTAATTGACTGATTGTCCCACTAAATACTTGGTTCTCATATTGAGGTTAGGTTTCAACAAAAAGTTACAGCAGAGCTTTAATTGGAAATTAAAACAATAATTCACACACACACACACACACACACACACACACACACACACACACACACACACACCCTAAACCAAGTTGTCATCCATTCCGGTTTGTTTTTACCACAGTTGCCCTTTAATGCCATGAAGTGTTAACTCAATGTGCTCAAGTTCCAGGGGAATTCCAACTGAGGTTAGGAAGATAAGGCTGAGATCCAGACCTTCTCTGACAGACAGAGAGAGAGAGAGACAGATCTGTACAGGCAGGTAACTATTCCGTCTGTTTATTTAAGCATGCCTTTGGCCTACCCGCAGATGACATGGAAAACTGTACACTGGATCAGGTGAGAGGCTCTTCCTCTCCCTTGACAATGACAGAATTGTTCAGGGTTCTACATTTGGCACAAGGGTTCAAAAGGGAGCCCATTTGACACTGGTATCAGAACTCTTGTCTGAGCCAGCCAACTGTACTCAGGCACTTGCTATCTAGTAAACCATGTCACACTAGTTCTGCAGACAGGGTAGATTGCAGTGGATTCATCCACTACCCCCATCCTAATGTCTATTTGCAGACCTCTCTTTCCTCTTCCCCTCCTCTCTGCCTCTGATATCCCTCTCTTCTTGGCATGCAGAAGTCATTCCACAGGGACGATTTGTGCAGAGAGGCAGGCTGGGTAATTTGCATCCCAACAGAGCAGACAAGAACAGAACAGAGCTGAGCAATCAGCATGCCTCTCATTCAGACCAATCCTGGGCCACATCCTGTGCCAACACTTTACCATAGTAACCCGAGTCTCCATGACTGGGCATATCAATGAGGCAGGGGTTGACAGCAGCAACATGAAGACCTGTGGGTTAGTCCAGGACACGGAAGCGACAGGGCCTAGGTAGTGGCCTGAGTAGCCACACTGAAGGGTGGGAATAAATGTACCCTGCTCTGACATCGCAAGAGGAAAGAAAAGGTGAGCTGATGTTATTACTTCTACTTCACCGGGGTCCCTGGAACCCGGGCTCCAACTCCTGAGGGCCAGCAAAACGGCTCTTTCTCACAGCCCAACCAAGATGCTGGGCTTTCTAGGTGAACAGGAAAGAGTAATTCCTCAGAACTGCTGTGAGCATAAAGTGTGAGGAGGACAATCTCACTTAGAGCTGTGAATTATCGCGCTCCAACGCCAACGATGCCGGTTGCAAGCCCAGACTGGATCAGGAACGCAGTGAAACATTAGTTACTTAGCTATGTCTTTGGCTTACACTCTCTGGTAGAAATCGAAATATGTGTATTACTAAAGCAAAGTGTGTGTGGTTGTAGTGGGTTAGGGAACTACGCGTCGACATGGCATCTCAGCTTGGTTACTTGGTCATGAGAGAAGGATTCAGCTCTCTGATCCCCGTACACACAGATCTGCAGATCATTCCACTGGCATAAAGCACAGGCCCTATAGCGGTTTAACAGTGCTAAGAAATACAGCAATGTGCAAAATGCTGATTATTTTAACATTCTGCCCCAAAGCCATAAACTGCAGGAGAGTATAAAGGAATGTTGGACTTTGCTACACAGGCGTGCGTCTATCACAAACTTTAACTGGTCCAAAAAACTATAGCCGCAGCCAGCTCCATGAAAAAGGCACCACACACAGACACACACACAGACACAGACACACAGACACACAGACACACAGACACACAGACACACAGACACACAGACACACACACACACACACACCAGGTTAATGTTGTACAGCCTTACAGATCCATCTAAATGATAGCCTTGTGTGTAGGACTTTGCACAGTTTGGTGGGTAGTACAGAGTATAAGAAAGTAAACCACCCAAATTCCTCTCACACGCTTCGTCAGGAATCCAGCGAACAGGCGGAGGGGCGGCGGTGGGGGGTGCACTCCGCTCAACTCTCTCCGAAGCCAGGGCATAATTTGTATTGTTCTCAGTATGATATGAATACAGAGTGTACCATGCAGAAAAGAAGAACGAGGTCACCAATCGACGGCGATGTTAACCCTTCGAATAGACACACAGACCAGACCACACAGGCCCAGGGGAGAAAATCACAGCAAACCACAGATACTCTCAGTACAAAGCGGGAGGAAGAAAACAGAGCGTTGTAAAAGCTCCAGAGAAGACACTAAAGGAAGAAGAAAAGAGGGGAGAACATCAAAGAAGATGC
>NC_034193.2:17661093-17775163 GCF_002021735.2 Oncorhynchus kisutch
AGGGAGACTAGAGAGATGGGGGGGAGGAGGGAAACTGGAGAGGAGAGATGAGAGGGGAGGGAGGGGAGATGGAGAGAGGGGGGGAGGGAGGGAGGGAGACTGGAGAGAGAGAGGGGGAGGGAGGAGATGACTGGAGAGAGAGAGGGAGGGAGAGAGAGGAGGGAGGGCTAGGGAGGGAGGGAGACTGGGAGGGAGGGCGGGAGACTGGGGAGGGAGGGAGGGAGGCTGGGATAGAGAGGGAGGTGGAGAGGGAGATGGAGGGGGAGGGAGGAAGGGTGGCTTGAGAGGGGGAAGCGAGGGAGGGAGGAAAGGTGGCTGGAGAGGGGGAAGGGAGGGAGGCTGGAGAGAGGATGGATGTTGGAGAGGGAGGAGGGGAGGGGGAGGCTGAAGGAGAGGGGGAGGGAGGGAGGCTGAAGAGAGAGGGGGGAGTGAGGGAGGCTGGGGAGGGGGAGGGAGGGAGGCTGGAGGGAGGGAGGGAGGGAGGTACGGAGGGAGGACGGAGGGAGGCTGGAGAGAGAGCGAGAGGGACAGAAGGCGGAGAGAGAGAGAGGGAGGCTAGAAGGGAGGGAGGACTGGAGAGGGAGACTGGGGAGGGAGGGAGGGAGGGAGACTGGAGAGGAGGGAGGGAGGCAGGGAGAGGGAGGGAGGCTGGAGAGGGAGACTGGAGGGGGAGGGAGGAAGGGTGGCTTGAGAGGGGGAAGGGAGGGAGGGAGGAAGGGTGGCTGGAGAGGGGGAAGGGAGGGAGGCTGGAGAGAGGGATGGATGTTGGAGAGGGAGGAGGGGAGGGGGAGGCTGAAGAGGGAGGCTGGGGAGGGGGAGGGAGGGAGGCTGGAGGGAGGACGGAGGGAGGCTGGAGAGAGCGAGAGGGACGGATGGAGGGAGGCTGGAAGGAGGGAGGCTGGACGGAGGGAGGCTGGAAAGAGCGGGAGGCTGGAGAGAGCGGGAAGGACGGAGGGAGGCTGGAGAGAGCGGGAAGGACGGAGGGAGGCTGGAGAAGGCGGGAGGGACGGATGGAGAGAGAGCGGGAGGGACGGATGGAGAGGGAGCAGGAGGGATGGAGAGAGAGCGGGAGGATGGAGGGAGACTGGAGAGAGCGGGAGGGATGGACGGAGGGAGGCTGGAGAGAGGGAGGCTGAAGCAAGAGGGAGGGAGTAAGGGTGTCTGGAGAGGGGAAAGGGAGGGAGACTGGAGAGAGGGAGGCAGGCTGGCGAGGGAGTCTGGAGAGGGAGGGAGGCTGGAGGTGGGAGGGAGGGAGAGAGGGAGGAAGGGTGGATGGAGAGGGGAAGGGAGGGAGGGAGGAAGGGTGGAGAGAGAGCGGGAGGGACGGAGGGAGGCTGGAGAGTTCGGGAGGGACGGAGGGGGCTGGAGGGAGAGAGAGCGAGGAGGAGGGAGGGAGGCTGGAGAGAGAGGGAGGAAGGGTGGCTGGAGAGGGGAAGGGAGGGAGGGAGGAAGGGTGGAGAGAGAGCGGGAGGGACGGAGGGAGGCTGGAGAGAGAGAGAGAGAGGGGAGGGAAGGAGGCTGAAGAGAGATGGAGGGAGGCTGGAGAGGAAGGGTGGCTGGAGAGGGATTGAGGCTGGAGAGAGGGAGGGAGGGAGGCTGGAGGGGGAGGGAGGCTGGAATCGCTGGAGGGAGATAGACAGACAGACAGACAGACAGACAGACAGACAGACAGACAGACAGACAGACAGACAGACAGACAGACAGACAGACAGAGATGGGAGACAGGGGAGGGAGGCTGGAGAGACAGGGAGGGAGGCTGGAGAGTCAGGGAGGGAAGCTGGAGAGTCAGGGAGGGAAGCTGGAGAGTCAGGGAGGGAAGCTGGAGAGTCAGGGAGGGAGGCTGGAGAGTCAGGGAGGGAGGCTGGAGAGTCAGGGAGGGAGGCTGGAGAGTCAGGGAGGGAGGCTGGAGAGAGATGGGGGTAGGGAGGGAGGCTGGAGAGTGAGGGGGTAGGGAGGGAGGCTGGAGAGTGAGGGGGATAGGGAGGATTGCGGGAGGGAGGGAGAGAGAGAGGTATAGGGATGGAGGAAGAGGAGAGGGAGAAAAGCTTTGAAGTGGCTTTTCAGCACAGCTAGTCTGCTGGCCGTCTCAGGGAGACGTGTCACCTTTGCCGAGAGGGAATAGGAAAATCACGTTTCGAATGGTAATGATAACATACTAATCACTTGAGCTCTTTGAAGAACGGGGGAGCGAGCTACTCTGTCAGTATCCCGGCTGCCTTGTGCTCCGAGGCACACAGCCAGGGTCTAGGTGTATTAGCTTAAGCGTTGCATGTCAATACGTCCCCTCCATCTCCGCTGATCCATAGGGGCTCATTAAGCCGAGCTGGCTTCCTTCTCTCTCCCCACGTGGCGTGCACAGGCACACCACCATCACACTGCACACCCAGCCACCCACCACCTCTTTCTCCCTCTCTCTCACCATCACCCCCCCGACCCTCTGTCCTCTCACTTCCTTTAACTATTGAGAAGTATTTCTGTCAATTTAACTGACATCTGTCCACCAGTGAGGAGAAGGTGGCTAGAGAAAAAAAATAAAGTTCAGAGGCAGTTTTCCTTGTTTTCCCCTCTCTGATTTTGTCAAACTTTGAACATTTCCTTCTATATTTTGATAGCTTAGCTAGAGATTCCAGAGCTCCCCTCCCTCCCTTTCTAAACGAATGTAAACCCCTTTCACAGAGAGAGTTACCGTTCATCTGAGTGGTGGATCTATGGTACTTCTACGGTAGACTTGTTGGGCTTGCGGAACGTCACACTTGTAGGTTCAGTGAAGGTTTGACCACTGAAAGACTGGAGAATCCCAAGACAAATGACCTTTTATGTAGGTCAAGGTGCGTACTTGAGTTCAGGTTACTATTCAAGGTGGTACCTTGGTTCAAACCCTTGACTCTGACCTTTTTTCCCCCGTGGCTTTATCTGCATGAGATTGTAAGGACCGTTTATAATGTAATAATACAATGGTGTTGAATGTGCTGTTATGACCATGCTGTCACTTTTAAAGGGACAGTTCACCCAACTTACCAAATCACATATTGGTTTCCTTGACATGTAAACAGTCTATGGACAAGGCATGACAGCCGTGCTGTGGTGTAGTTTCCCTGGCACTGTTGTCAAATGCTAACCTTTCAGGATTTCAACGGACCGATATTAGACATTTTTCACACGTCATTACCACAGATTTTGAAATTGTCTCATATTGATTGTGAAGCTCAACCGTCACTTACAGATTATTTTAACATGACGGTAGAGATGCTAATATTGGGCCTTTTGACAAGTGCTAAAACGTTAGCATTCGGAGACAGTGCCAGGGAAACTATACCACAGTACGGCTGTCATGCCTTGACCATAGACTGTTACATGTCAAGTTGGGTGAACTGTCTCTTTAATTTCCGAGTCACAAGATGCAGCACGATCTGACCTGGTCTTGGCTTCGAAAGAATCGCCAGCAGTGAATGGAAGAACGACCATTTTGATTTCTTTCAGAAGAAGAGCGGCTTGCTATGGATGTCGCCCATGGAAGTCACAGATTTTCTTGATGCCAAATGTGTTGGCCTATAACAACTCCTACTGCTGTCTACACAGCACATGGAAATGCAAAAATGATGAAATTGCTCAGTATGAAACACAAAGTACCTCGGTAGCCCTTTGGAACTTGTATACAGTATATACTTTCAATGGGCAACCTTGTCCATTCGTCGATACCTAATGAATAAGCCAACATGCAATGCACTCTGCGTGCAAGGCTTGAAATGCTGTTCGATCTATTCTGACACTGAAACTCATGGTTGTACGGGTTTACCATCGTCTATACTAGGATTGTCTATTATAGTGGCCAATACTGACTGGTGAGACATCCGCGGTACATGTGCTGATTGCACAGGTATGACTATTCTGTAAGCTGTGTAGTGTCCCATTGTTCCCAGCGTAGATCAGTGTCCATTTGTTGATGGTGTAAAACATGTCACTGCTCAGTGTTTTATAGGATTGCATAGTACGTGCTGGTGTTTCTTTGTGTGTTTTGCTATTTGTTTTAGGGCTTTATGTTGATTCACAAATTATATTGTAGGCTAATGTTACATTTTACTAGTCGCTTGTTACGCAATACACTTCCAAATGAATTGTCAGGATATGGTCATATGGTGTCCTCTGAGGCGTTAAACTGTCTCACCGGCCATGTGCCACACCAGTAGAACTTTCTAGAAAGCAATACATGTCTTATGTTCCATAACCAACTTCACGAGGAGAGTAAAATGCATTTGATTTCCACTTTAATGAGGGTTTTCTCCTTAATTCCAAAGCCGTCACCTTGACAATTTTTTAAAAATGTTCTTCTTGAAAGCTGCAAATGATCATTTATTACATCTCAATTAGCTCTTCCTCCCCTCCCTCAACTTTGCCCTCCACGCTAAATGTGAAGTAATGAGTTGCAGGAGACTGAACGAGATGAGGTGGGGGAACCTTCTGGTGCTTCTCATTTTAATATTGATTAAGAAGAGATACTGTGTTGTCCATTTTTGGAAAACATTTCAACAGTAACAACTGCCATATATATACCCAAGCTCGACATGCATGTTGCCAATATTTCACCGTCCACACTTGGTTGTTCATGACAATGATTGTCTCTGGCCAGGGCTGTTGTTGTTGTGGTCATAGTGTCGGTCAGTGTTTCGTGACGGCGTCGAGATGTTTCTCCGGCTTCCCCAGCCCTCTCAATCATTTATTCTTCTGTTTTCTGTCTTGTATTTCTCCCATTTATTTTAGAGAGCACATCTGTTGGACAACACAGAGAAGCTGGAAAGGTCATCTCGGAGGCTGGACGCAGGCTACCAGATAGCAGTGGAAACCGGTATGTGTTCTGTTTGGTTGGGAAGGGGGCATTATGAAATTAGAGGTGGGGGTGGGGTGTGTGATTGAGCGACAGCAAATTGTCTCACTCTTATGCGGGGTGGAGAGAAAGAGAACTTAAATTTTTTTTTAAACAGCCGCCTTGACGACTGGTGACATTTTCAGGAGCACATCAAAGGTGAGCGAGGGAGAAAGAGGTGTACGGGGCGACAGAGCGGGCTACGCCGCTCTGTGTTCGGCTCCCGGAAAAGCACGCGCTCTTCTTCTCCCATGCATCTGTCTGGCTGTGAGTGAGAGGTGTTTGTTGTTGTTGTAGCTCATCTGAAAATAAACAACATCAGCGTTTCCTCCGATACTTCTTCATTCGGAGAACCAATCAAAACGCAATAAACATCACTAAATAAATCGGCCCTCTAGAACAGAAAATCAGGTTTTATCCTCACGATCAAGGTTTGTTTTTATCTTTTATATATAGGAAAATGAGACTCATTTGGATTTGAAACCAGTCCTTTTATTTTCTGACATTATTGAGTCACAGTGTATTCCTTCGAGAGATATCAAAGCTCATTCTTGAAGTTTTAACTGGCTTTCTTTGGCTTCCGCTGTAGTTTTGAAAAGTTTCTTAATTTACACTATAATAGAGGGGTGGCACGTGTGTGTGACATCGACAGATTTAATAATTCAATTCGAGAAAGGGGTGCACAGACTGCCTTTTGATGTTCAGTAAGTAGAACTCACACATTCATAAATACAATCTGCATTCTCTGCTTAAAAATGTTGTTTCATATGATTCTCCGATGATCTCCGAGACTTATACTATTCCTGTTTTCAACGTGTCGAACTCTGTGGCAGCCCGTATTTTGATTCCATTCAGTCGTATCTTTCAGTCGAATGGCTCGTTTTGATGTTTTGTCATGCCCGTTGGTTGGTGTTAAAGAAATGTGCTGTGGTCTAACCGCGTTCTCTACCTCCTGGGTCCCAGTCCTTTCCACAGTAAAGGCTAGCAGCGCGCCCTCTGACCCCTCGTCGCCAGTGGCCATCTCATCCGCTCTGTGTGTGCGGCTAACTGAGAACAATGTCTGTTTATCAATGCCCCTGGTCCCCCACACACTGCTCAGATCCACACCGGCAGTGGGGTGTTTGGGGTTTGGTGGGGTATGAGCTTTTGCCCCATTGTATTTAATCCCCTGACGTCCCCGGCCCTCCGCTCAGATGCACAACCTCAAACAGCAAACGGTCAGGGAGGACCAACGCTCAGAACACAACTAGGTAGCAACAGAACAGACACGTTGTGAACTCTGTCAGACTACTAACAACAGAAAAGCTGCAGTATGTCGAGGACCCAGACACACAAAGAATATATGCACTGAGAGCCCGAACATTGACAAGCGTCATCCATCCAAGTGGTTTGTGAATTGAAGTGGGCGAATGACCCCTTTTTTGTCCAGTTTTCCTGCATCCGGCATCCAGTCGCATTGTGAACCAATCCTGCTTCACCACCCTGTGCTGCATATTTACATCAGTGGACAATCACACCACCACAACACATGATCAAATACTGTGGAGAAATTCAGATTATTTTTCAAATCTTTTTGTGTTTGATTGTATTTCAGTGAGGAGAACTGGGCAAGCACTCAATTCACCTGTTTGGCAGAGTAAATGGCTCATTCAGTTATCTCACTTTAAAACAAAAAGAGATTGATGATGATGATAATAATAATGACAAGAGTATGGCTTTTATTAATCGATCTGAATATATTTCTACATGTTAAATATGGCGGCGGGTAGCCTATCGGTTAAGAGTGTTGTGCCAGTAACCAAAAGGTCGCTGGTTGGAATCCTGAAGCGACTAAGTGAAAAATCTCTGTCCCCTTAAGCAAGGCACTGTACCTGAATTTCTCCTGTAAGATGCTCCGGAAAAGAGTGTCTGCCAAATGACTAAAATGTAAATGTAAACTGTTATAGGATACACTTTGAAATGTTGAATGTAGGGGTGTATTGTCTACAAAGGGTTAAAGAATAATAATTTGTGCAGAAGAGTTGTCCAATCAACAACTCACTCTGGTTGTAAATAGACTTTGTTACCAGAAACCTGAACTCTACTCAAGAGGCTAATAAAACCACTCTTAGTGAAGAACAGTTAATGAAGCTATTTCACAATAGTTCAAAGTTACCTTCCAAATCCACACAATATATAATTATGCCCCATACAGTAGGTACTATAATTGACCAATTCGGAGTAATAAATATATTTTAAAGAAGGTTTCTCTTTTCTGTCAAAGAGAGAAATCCTGAACAAAGGAAGAGAGAAAGATGGAGCTTCAACTGCTGCTTGGCATCGATAACATTCCACTTAATGACCACAAATCACAAAATGCCAGTGTACCATGAGGTCACTTTTATAAAAGAAGAGCTTTTCGAGATGGTGAATCTTAACAGATCTTAACAGAATATCATTTTTCTCTTTCAATTTAAGGGATTTATTGGCATGGGAAAGATAATTAACAGTAAACATTACACTCACAAAAGTTCCAGAAGAATAAAGACATTTCAAATGTCATATGATGTGCCAATAGTTAAAGTACAAAAGGGAACATAAATAAACATAAATATAGGTTGTATTTATGTGTGCCAGATAACACAAAAAAACACAGCAAACTAGAATGTTTATTACTTGACACAGGAAATAATTATCTTTTTAGTTTTCTCATGATTTGGTTGGGTCTAATTGTGTTACTCTATGGGGTCTGTTTGTGTTTGTGAACAGAGCCCCAGGACCAGCTTGCTTAGGGGACTCTTCTCCAGGTTCATCTCTCTGTAGGTGATTGCTTTGTTATGGAAGGTTTGGGAATTGCATCATTTTAGGTGGTTGTAGAATTTAACGTCTCTTTTCTGGATTTTGATTATCAACGGGAATCGGCCTAATTCTGCGTTATTTGGTGTTTTACATTGTACACTGAGGATATTTTTGTGTTTGGCCCATTTTGTGGATTATTGGTTGGTGGGCGGATCCCAGACCTCACAACCATAAAGGGAAATGGGTTCTATAACTGATTCAAGTATTTTTAGCCAGATCCTAATTATGTCGAATTTGATGTTCCTTTTGAAGAAGGCCCTTCTTGCCTTGTCTCACAGATCATTCACAGCTTTGTGGAAGATACCTGTGGCGCTGACGGTTAGGCCGAGGTATGTATAGTTTTTTGTGATCCTGGCAACTGGACCTTTTTTTAACACCATTATTTTTGTCTTACTGAGATTTACTGTCAGGGCCCAGGTCTGACAGAATCTGTGCCACAGATCTAGGTGCTGCTGTAGGCCCTTCTTGGTTGTGGACAGAATCACCAGATCATCAGCAAACAGTCGACATTTAACTTCAGATTCTAGTAGGATGAGGCCGGGTGCTGCAGTCTGTTCTTGTGTCCTCGCCAAATAGTTTATATATATGTTGAAGAGGGTGGGGCTTAAGCTGTATACCTGTCTTACCCCATGGCCCTGTGGAAAGAAGTCTCTCTCGCTCTTTGAGATGGTAAATCTTTTAGAATTTTAGCTCAGTTTTCTTCTCTCTCGTTCTCGCTCTCTCATTCCCTCTCTCTCTCTCATTCCCTCTGTCTTTCTCTCTCGTTCTCTCTCTCTCTCTCGTTCTTTCTCTCTCTCTCTCATTCTCTCTCGCTCCCTCTCTCTCTCTCTCATTCTCTCTCGCTCCCTCTCTCTCTCTCTCTCTTTCTCTCTCTCATTCCCCTTCTTTCTTTCCTTCTTTCTTTCTTTCCTTCTTTCTTTCTCATATTTAGCAAAGCGCAGGCTTGCCAGGAACACTGAAGGCCCTTTGAGGGATATTGAGAGGGCTCTGTGGACATGCCGGGGTATTTATCAAACGCACCCTTAAGAACCAGCCTCTGTTTGTCTCATAAATAAAGTATAGAAGTTCATTAGAGGAGGGCGCTGACTTACGAGGCACGTATGAACATGCAGACACAAGGGCTTGCCTGTTAAAGTACAGGAGGAGGGCATGTAGTTAGCCAATTTAACAGCATTTTCAGCAGGGTTGTCTGCAAGCCCTCAATGGAAGGAGGCCAGACTGACTCCAAAGAGGTGTCAGATTCTGATTTGACTTTGTGAAGCTGTGAGCGGGGTCTGATTGGGCATGTTTAGAGATCGATGGCATGTCAGATTAAACATTTAATATGTACTGACGAGTTGTCTCCCCTTGATTTGAATCAGTTGGAGAGGTAAAAGGCAGAGTTGTGTTTACTGAGGGGAGATTAAGACAGTATACTGGCTTCGTTTGAAGGACAAACACATACACATATCTATACACAACACGTGCATACTCAATTGATAATTGACCTAATAAAGAATCTGGGAAAGAATCATTTGAGAAATGAAAGAAGAATACCGTTAGACTGTTTTGAACTTGAGATGCTCCTGTGAGTCTTTATATCCTGAAACTGTGTACATTTGTTGGATGGAACACTTTTTTGTTTTGAAGTAATAATGTAAGTTACATTTCCCCCCCAAATTCTACTAACCCGGAGTGATCTCTAGTCATTGTGCTAACGCTAGTTAGCATTCCCTCCAGAAACGACCTTCATTCAAACTGGTGGCAGAGACAGAGAATCAGTTCATCTGACTCTGGGTATGTACAAGGAGAAAAAAAATGGTGATGCCAAAATCTCAAACTATCCCTTTAACCCAATCAGTCCCACCGTAACGCTGGCGCGTTTGTTTGGGCTTCTAACCGTTTTTTTAAACTGTGTGTTTGAGCTACAGACTTGTGGGTTGTAGTATTTGATTTCTCTAGTTCTTCTGCATCTGTAGATGCCAACTGTTTGTCTGTGTTATTAACGGAGGCTGAGCTGCAGCGGTGTTTGTGAGATAAGGGTGGGTCTTGAAGGATCCCGGGGCTGGGTCGTTTTATAGAAATGTATGTAGTCCAAATGGTTTGAGCTACTAACTATTAAAAGCTGAGACTCTCACGAACACACATTTTGCTAAATTTTTTCAATATTTGTAATACATATTTTTAAAACCTTCTTAAAAATTTAACTAGGCAAGTCAGTTAAGAACAAGTTCTTATTTACAATGACGGCCTACACCGGCCAAACCCGGACGACGCTTGGCCAGTTGTGCGCCGCCCTATGGGACTCCCAATCACGGCCGGTTGTGATACGGCCTGGAATCGAACCAGGGTGTCTGTAGCACTGAGATGCAATGCCTTAGACCGCTGTGATGCTCACAAGCAACACAGGAGTCCGTAGAAGGTAAGGGGTTCTTCTACATAGAAGATTAGTGGAAATCCCAGGACATAATGTCTATAATACTGTAAAAAAGCTCACTTAGTTGCTGTCCAAAACGCCACACAGTTGTCACTGGATATTGATTTCTCGCTGAGCAAACGATGTCTGTACTAACAGCATTCATATAAATTCATTTTATCAGGTTTTTGCTTTGGCGGACCTTTATTTTTTTATTGACATTTGTAAGTAAAACTGACAGGGTTAAGGAGACACTTTTGGAATAAACAGACGGCTCTAATCTTGGCTCTTTTCCTCTTTGAAGCTCAGCAGTCAAACAAACAACGTTGTCGTCGTCAAAAAAAGACATCTTTGCATTTTCAAGGGGCCAGCGATGAGGCTCCTCAGCTCATGGCCCCGGTGATGAGGGCCCCAGATCGATGGGGGAAAATGAAAACAGACCATTAGGGATTGATTTCAGCCCTGTTTAGATAAGCTGAGAGGGTCGGGGCCTGACCCCTGGGGGCCCCTCGGCAGCCCAAAGTTCACGCTGTGCCAGGTAGAGAACAGCACTGCAGGCCATCAATTTTATTAGCACAGAGATGAGCTGATTAGACCTTGTCAATCAAAGGTGCCAATGACTCAATCGACAGCCCTTTCTTCCCCTCCCTCCCACCCTCTCTTTTTTGTGATAAATCATTGAAGCGACCAACAATGCAGTAGGCAGACATGGTGGGCTAAGCTTAAGCAGCCCTGCCGTTGTCACCAAGGCAGACGCGCAAGGACCCTGTGATAAGGTGACGACTATATTAGAGTACGTCAATTTGTTTTTAGGGCGGTTTTGATTTCCAACTGCAGCGGTATTAAAACGAGGGGGAGAGGGGGAAGGAGGGAGAGAGCGCCGTCATCGAACACGGCTCTAGCGTCAGAGCACGGAGAAATAAATGGATAAATGATCGGATGAAAAAATAAATATCTTTTGTGAACCTTAACTCCTGGGCTACCGTTTGAAGCAGAGCATGACTTTGAGCCTTGCTGTGAGTCCATGGATGCTGGAGTGCCCCAGAACATGGCACACGCTTGTCCCCGGCTCGCACTCCATCTCTTCCTTTCCATCTTAGTCTTTCTATTTTCACTCTTCATTTCTCCCCGCTCTGTCTTCAGATCAGAATTCATCTTTCTTTTGGTGTTTAGCCACCAAAGTGATGCTTGCGCTTCAAAAACCTTGTGGCTAAGCACATAGTAAATGACTTAACAAGCTATATTTAGCGATACCTAGAAGTATTTTTAGGATCTGGCTTTTATTAAAGATGTTTTTCTTGTTTTCTCATGATTCGAAACACATTTATAGCCCATGTTGACTGTTTTTCGTGCTATTAGGTAACAGAAGACAAAATAAAAAATACAAACCTGAAATGATATCTGTCAATGTCATTTAGCATCATTATATCATATCTAGTTCTTGGGCAAATGAAACAAAGACAAATACATCTAAATCTACTGGTAAGTGGTCAGAATAGATGTTCCATTTTTTACTTCATAAGGAACAAAAGTATATAATGTGTTAGTCACAAAATATGTTGTTATAGTTTGAATAACTTAATTTGTATAATTGTTGTTTACATGGTCCTTTGTCTCTAGCTTAGGCCTGCATATCATTGTATGGAGAAAGGGCTTCATAGGGGTTAGTTGTTGTATTTACCCAAATATTTGCTCTAAATTAATTTTGTATCATATCCAAAATACAAAATTATAAGTTTATGCAAGAAGCAGTTAATTTTCTAAATTGATTAATGCAATGTATTTACATAATTTACAAATGCATTGTGAAGATCCCTTTTTGGTTCTTTGTACACTTCTGCTTCAGTTTATTCACTCTGTGGCAGAGTGTAATTGAATATTTCAGTATGTTCTTATTCATTTGTCTTTTATAAGGACAGTTTGCTAAAGTGGATTTCCTGAAGGTATAGCATATTAAATAACTTTAGTTTTTTTGTAGTCTGATAAAATCTGAATGCTGTGTTGTTTCAAAAAGAATAGGAAGTTATTTGATAATGGTTTGATTCATGGCCCTGAGAGCTGGGACTTAAATATTTCACAGCTTCAGTTTACAGTTATGCACGAAGGAGGCCTTTTATGAAATATATTTTCGGGGGAAATGTATGTATTTTGTATCAAGGAAGTAAGAAATATACACACACACAGCCCAAAACTGTATTTCCAACATATACGCCTTAACGTATAGCCTAACATTTTGCTTTCACTAAACCTACCCACGGGCGAGCTGTTTATCGGTAACCACCCCCGGAGGATGAAAGGTCTCGTAATAAGGATTTTTTTCTCTCCTAATCGGGCCTTGTCAGCGAGGCGTCTTATCATGAAGAGGAAAATGACACCGATCCTATCGAGGAGCCCGAGTCCGGGTTTGCGGCGTGTACCCCCCCCCCCCCGGCCGCGGCCTTGCCATATCTAGCGCCGCCACAAACGGCGGGCGCCGCTTTTTTCATGTGGACTTCAAAAACGACGCGAGTCATTAAAATTTGCACCCGCGTTTGGCTGCCGGGATCAGCCACTCCAGAGAGAAAATGCGATGTGGGAAGAGGAGACTCGCTAAATGTGCTAATTCCATTCTCACATGTTTACGGCTTAATTTTAATCGGTTTGAGGGGGGAAACTATTGGGGGGTGGGCTATGAGAAAGCCTCACATTGCAATAAATTGCCATTATCTTGGACACCCTAGGACTCAGCTGTTCCATGGATTTAGGGGTCTACTGGCAACAGTGTTTATTGTGGCACACAAAAAGTGTTTACGCTTGAACTGTGCTAGCTAAGGCGCAATCGCTGGTTTCAGCCTGCACAGACAAAGGCCCCGACCTGACACAATGGCCAGCCTGCATACAGACCCCTCAATGCAAGAGCTCAACCAACAGACTCGAGAGAGTGTGTGGGGTTCATCTGCGCATTCGCTTGTCTGTCTGTGAGTCCGCAGGTGTTTGCCGCAAGAATCCGACTTGCGATGTTAGCTCAAGTTAAGTGGACCCATTTGATGGCGGCCGTATCAGAATGAAGCTCGTGAGATGTTTGTGAGAAATTAAAGTGCCCAGTTGCGATAGATAGTCCACAGAAATGTGAAGAGAGAACTTTCTGCTTCAGTTAGTTCCTTTAGCACTGCTAGCATAGCATCCTGTTAGCAGACAGTTTTGTCTGCACAGTGGACGCTAAGAGCTAACAGGGTTCAATGGTGTTAGGAGAAAGCGGTGGATCTACAGTAATCAGACCTTAAGTAGAAATGATTAGCTTCAGCAAAGAGCAGGCTTTCTATCAGCATAACTAGTCTTGACGTAATTATTAGCCGAGGCTCAGACTGGAAGGAGGGAAAGACCTCTGAGCATTTTCTGCTTCGTTCGCGGCGTTGCAATAGTAAAGATTTATTCCTTCTTAAGTACAGAAGGCAACATTACAAGATTAATAATGAAGCCCATTGGAAGGTCAACAAATCATCCATTAAATTGAAATGTCTTAAATGATGTAAACATGAATACCACAATGTTTAAAGACACATTTCGATCAATTAACAACGCACATTTCTGTACTTTTGAATAGTTCCATTACAAGTTATAAAAGTATGAAAACTGTTTTCATATATATATATATTTCATTAATAACAAACAAAAATGATTTGATGAAAAAAAGAAAAAAAAAACGTGCTCATAATTCACCTTAAGATTAATTATTGTTAGTAAACATGTTAGCTATATAGCAGTAATTGTTAGTAAACACGTTAGCTATATAGTAGTAATTGTTAGTAAACATGTTAGATATATAGCAGTAATTGTTAGTAAAAACATGTTAGAAATATAGTAGTAATTGTTAGTAAACATGTTAGATATATAGCAGTAATTGTTAGTAAAAACATGTTAGAAATATAGTAGTAATTGTTAGTAAACATGTTAGATATACATGGTAGTAATTATTAGTAAACATGTTAGATATATCGTAGTAATTGTTAGTAAACATGTTAGATATATCGTAGTAAACATGTTAGATATATCGTAGTAATTGTTTATAATGAAGCCTTATCTCAAAGTATCAGCAAAGCACCTTTAAAATGGTAGAACTCCGATGTCAAATCAAAAAGCAGCTTATTTTCTACTATTTTGAGGTTACAACCTCTATAAAGACACCTCCCTGTTCGCACAACAGAAAGTGAAATGCTGACCTCTGAGTGATATGGAGGGAGAGACAGGGAGCGACAGGGAGCGACAGGGAGCGACAGGGAGCGACAGGGAGAGACAGGGAGAGACAGGGAGAGACAGGGAGAGACAGGGAGAGACAGGGAGAGGGCTCAGAAAACAACTGGGATGAGCGGGGTTGCACATAAAGAAAGTCTTTCAGAAGGAAATGGGAGACAAAAGTGAGGACTCGGGGCCCCCATGGGCGCTTTAAAGACTTGCTACATCTGACGTGCTAAAATATTAAAAAAGAGACGTGGGGGGAGAGAAATGAAGTAAAGGAGAGTCATTGCGGGAGAAGTGTGCCACCTCGTCACCCGGGACCCGGATCAGAAATATTAGTCCTGTGATGCCAGTGACACATTGATGACAGACAGTAGATTGACGCTAGTCAAAACAGTGGAAAAGAGTAAAATGTATAATTACGCATGGGGGGGGGGGGGGGGGGGGGGGGTTGGGGAGTAAGAGATGGGGTAAGGACAGAGAGATGCAGTGCGATCAGCATATTGATACGTGTCGTTGGGTACACCAGTGGATGTAGGTCAGTGGAGAGCATCATAGCTCTGTGATGGGGAACCAAGACACTTTCGTCTAGCAGCTTTCATGTGTGTTTGTTGCATGTGAAGGCTAGTATGCAGAGGGCTAGTAAGGCTAGTAGGCTAGTATGCAGTCATGTGTTCAGGGCTAAATTATGTTACTAACCCCTTTCCATATATTTTGATATATACACACACACACATACTTTACACACGCTCAGAAACACATTATTAGGCGTCTCCGTCTGTCCCCTCTGTTTGCTCTCCTGGTCGCCCTGAGGAGCGGCTCCCCACGCTTACCCCCTCGGCCCCTCAAAAGAGTTTCCTCCTCGGCAGCCCCGTGCCCACGGACAGGACGCCCGCGCGTTTAGCACGCCCGGGGAACATGAAACGGCCCGACCCGGGATGTCAGCTGGTCGTCCCATCTGCCTGTCAGTAGGACAGCAAGGCTTTTGTCTAGGGGGGAATGGAGACGAGTAGAGTGGGGATGGAGGGGGGGATTGACCACAGCCACCACAACCGTGTGTTTAGTTGAGATGGGGATAGTGAAATGAGAGATGAGGGCTGGAAACAAGACTCGCAATATGATATGAATAGTGAGATGTTATTTTATTTTATTTTTTCAAATTCTTGTGTTGGAAAAGGATTACATTGTCTTTATGGCTGTATGTTTCTGGCCCTAATACCGTATGAAGAACAGTAGAATATCAGCTGCTGTAGCTGTGATAAACACACCAACAAAGGTGTTCCAGTTTGGACCCTTAGTTCTTTGTCATATGTACCGTAAAGTACCGTTTCTGAGGGGTGTAGATGTGTGGAAAAGATCATCCTACAGGATACAGTACCTTAATTGGTCTCAATCCAAATATGCCTTTCCCTTTTTATGTAAATCCCAGTTGGAACTCTAGTCTGATATGAATTTTAAGTTGCAGAACTTCAGTCTGTTCCTTTCTTCCTCCCGTTAAAGAACATAACCTTGGCAGTGCAACCAGTTTGACTCTCCCATAGTAATGAACCTGCCTCGTGTGAGTGGATGGATGGCTGGCTCTGCATCGGGAGATTTTCATGTTTGCATTCTGCTGTATGGCAGATAGGCCGCGCCCTTGAGCCACCGTATGAGGTACTGTAAGCCCGGGTGATTCTCCCTCTGCAGAAGGTGACTACAGGACCTACACACACACACACACACACAGGACACAGAGTTGAAAGTATTTGGGCCGAAAAGAGTTCCTGAAAAGAAACAAGAGGCAACTCACAAGCACTGGCCATGTATTTATTTATCACAGAGTTTTTGTTTTGGTTGTCGTGCCTTCTGAGAATATCAGTGTGTTTTTCTTTCTTCTGTTTGCCCTCCGTTCAATTCCCAGATTTTTTTTTCCCAGTGTGTTTTCAGTCTTGTTCTGTCATTATTTCTTGTCAAATCAGTATATCACAGAGAACGAATGAACAATAAAGTCTGTACTCACATTTGTCAGTCATCCAACGTAATCCCTGTAGGGCTGCTGAACTGTATTCAAACACCTTCACCTGTTAGGAGAGCTATGTAAGGAATATACTGCTGGGTTGGGGTCAATTCCATTTCAATTCCAGTCAATTCAGAAAATAAACCAAATTCCAATTCAACGTTTTCCTAATTGAAGATAATTGGAACTTCTGTGTACTTCCTGAATTGAAATGGAATTGAGCCCATTTATACCATCATCAAAGTCTTCCTTTAAGTGCACCTTTTTTTGTTTTTTTATGATTTTTTCAATTATTCAACAACAGAACAATACAACACAGCAAGAGTAAGTACTATGACAAAAGGTAAAGCAACCCCCCCCCCCCCCCATATTAAAAGTAAATGAAAACAAAATACAAATAATAAATGCGTTGAATTAGAATTGTAATAATCCTAATAAAGACTAAATAAGACGAATGACGAGAGATGCCAACATATACACAAAGCAGTAGAAACAGTACATTACAGAGAGACAATAGCTACATCGATCTACAAGCTCACGTCCACCAACCCCAATGGACTCGTTTCCATATAGACCAGGAAGGGTTGCCATATTTTCCCAAAGTGGTAGAATCTATTTCTTGAAGCATAGGTAAACTTCTCGAAGGACACAAATATCCCAAACAAATACCCCTGATTTCCAAAAACAATAGCAGTTTTATATTGCCTAACGTTAAGAAATGTGATGTGCAGGATGATAGCAGTTGAGCAAGGTTGTTTATATGGCAGTTTCTAGCACCGAGGTTGAAGCATTTCTTGCTCTCGTTCTCTAGCAACCAAATGGTTTTATTTTATTAACACGTCAGACAATATCAGAATATCATTTTGTCCTAAATGCATCTAAGTGTTTTTAGGCATTTATGCGACACAATTCAAGAATACAAATACAAGACCATGCGAGTCAAGGTTAATACAATTAGCTGATTCATACCATTTTCCCCTGACCTCTCCCCTCATTAATAGCTTTGGGGAAACATATTCGCTCAATTTGAAAACACTTTTGAAAGACTCCACTTGGTAGAACTGCAGGTTGACTTGGATTGTTGTCCTTGTGCTTTTTCTGATTATTTTCATGGAAATCATTTTCATACAAAAGAGCCCTTAACCTTTGCTTTCAGACAGACATCCCAGACATATTTATTTCCCAGAACTTGTTGTGATTGTGCAGGGCTAGAATTGACTATTTTTCTGTTTGCGGATCATAGCATTGAACTCATCACTAATAGGAATTAGTTCATTAAGGAAATGTTTGTCTGGAAAAAGCTTTTTTTTTTTTTGTATATATTTTTATGTGTTCATTTTTGTGTATGTTGATTTAAAAAAAAAAATGTTTACCCCTTTTTCTCCCCGATTTCGTTGTATCCAATTGGTAGTTACAGTTTTGTCTCATCGCTGCAACTCCTGAAAGGACTCGGGAGAGGCGAAGGTTGAGAGCCATGCGTCCTCCGAATCCCAACCAAACCGCACTACTTCTTTGACACAGTGCCTGTACACCTGTACACCTGGCAACCCTGTCAGCGTGCGCTGCGCCCGGCCCACCACAGGAGTCGCTAGTGTGCGATGGGACAAGGACATCCCTGCTGGCCAAGCTCTCCCGTAACCCGGACAACGCTGGGCCAATTGTGCACCGCCCCGTGGGTCTCCCGGTTGCGGCCTGCTGTGACAGAGCCTGGACTCGAACCCAGAATCTCTAGTGGCACAGCTAGCACTGCTTAGACCTCTGCACCACTTGGGAGAGCCCTATTTTTTTTTACCATAAAACTCTCAGGAGATTTTGACACAGTCAGTTGAGTCATTAGTAAGACTAACAAAGGTTGCAAGTTGAAATTTCCGGTAGCGTTAACATAATATAGGCATCTTTCAGTCATTGGTCATCGTTGACATTCAGAGCATGGTAGTGTGCGTGGCCTACGGTGCTCTCTCCAAAATAGTTTCAAGACCGTCTTGGCTGCAGAGACAAAATGTTTCTGTTTTTAAAGCTAATTTCCTGCAATGCTACACATTTTGTCATGGCTTATGCTGTGCTCTTATGCTTTCTCTGTGACTCAAGCATTATAACAAAGTCGATGAGGGCCCCATAGATTCTCCCTGCCTGTCTAGTGTTTAAATTTGGTGGTTGTTAGTTCTCGAAGATGATTTTATTTAACAATATGTAGCTCCATTATATTTTCTACATACTATATATCTGGTTTTAGTCCTGGAAAAAAACATGTATTTTTAAAATCATGTTTTCGGGAGTGGCGTCAATGATTTAGAAGTGGCGTCCCGCCGCTGCTAAATGAATATAGGAGAAGCACTGAGCTTGCTATATAGACTGACTGAAAGAAAGGTGGAATGCCTATTGTAACAGCTTACTTAATGCATACTGTAATCGTTAGTGTTTCTGAATTCAGTCATGTGGAGGGGGAGATGTGTGTTTGTCTTCTTTACAATAATTCGATTCCAGGATCCCTTCTTTCATGCAAAGCTCTTTTGCTACACACACACACACACACACACACACACACACACACACACACACACACACAATGGGACAGGTGATTATTAATATGTTACCCATATGGAGATGCTGTGTGTTCTGGTGGAGTTTTGAACGCACGTCTGCTCCCCAGTCTCGACGACAGGTTCACTCTCCTCTCCAGGGGAAGCCTTCACTTGTAATTTACACAGTGACTCTGTGAAATGGCTTCACCATCATACCTTTAACAGTATAGATACAGTTACCTGAACATGCTGAGATATAGGAACTTGATCTGTGATATACAGTACATTTGATCGCGGTCAGCATTTTTTTCCAGTTTTTTTTTTCCCCCACTGGAGCCTTAGAGTCTCCTGGTGAATTATAGGTTATTCTCTACCCCATTTTGTAGAAGAAGAAGAAAATAACATGTTATTCTTGGTTGCATGGTAAGGAAATTGCAGAATTGACTTTGATAGTATCAATTTGACTTCCTCAAACTTTGCCAATGGAAGTTCAATTGGAGTTCAGAGGTCCTCAGTAGGTAAGGGCACTCATTTAGGACATTTTTATATAAACAGGCTTATATAAAGACTTAAACTTTCTTGTTTTGCCTTTGTATGTTAGCCAGAACCATTGAAATCTGCTGAGACCCAAGTGCTCAATTTACTTGGTTAGTTGGGAGGCCATGTGTGTTATGTATCCACATGGGGAAATGGCAACACTGCAGCCTCTCCCATCTGCCACTGCCAGCGTGATTTAAACTGTTTTAAAATGTCAGCATAAAACCCATTTCAGAAGGTGCCAGTGCAACCTGTTGGAAGTTGGCCTGTTACAAGCCAATGCAATATTTCGATCTGCTTAGCATCCACATTTCACATACACTCGAGCCAAGTAGGAAGTCTGTTGACCCGCGTTGTACACAAAAGTACCCAAAGCCTTCATGCAACTTCATTAGTCTATGGCAGTTTATGTACTGTAGAGAGGTCCTGCGATACATTGCAGGTTTGGTAGAATGCAGTGCATATGTGCATCCCCTGTAACATCCCTGTAAACACTCAAATGGGCAAGGTTCCCTGGCTAATGCCAATTAGGTAGATGTAGAGTGGCCGGGCCATGTGTCATGGGCCACCTGGATTTATTTGGGCCAAACAAGAGGCCTGTGTCTGTCTGGAGCCCTAGTCTCCTGTCCACATGGGGCTGCAGAGCGACCGACAGAAGGTGCCTCCTCAGAACTCGCACCTGAGCTCAGCTCGCTCCCAGCCTGGGACTGGCTGAACCTTTCCATCCATCCGTCCACTGTCTTCTCTCATGCACGTTACTTCAGTCTCGTCATCACTTCACTCCCCTTCTCTCTCCATTTCTACCTCCATGACCTAAACTCGTCCTCTCTCTCCCTCCCCATCTCTCTCTCTCTCTCCTCTCCCTCCCATCTCTCTCTCTCTCTCCCCCCATCTCTCTCTCTCCTCCCCATCTCTCTCTCTCCCTCCCCTCTCTCTCTCTCCTCCCTCCCATCTCTCTCTCTCTCTCCCCCATCCTCTCTCTCTCCTCCTCTCTCTCTCTCTCCTCCCTCTCTCTCCTCTTCTCCTCCCATCTCTCTCTCTCTCCTCTCTCTCTCTCTCTTTCTTCTCCTCCCCTCTCTCTCCTCCCTCTCTCTCTCTCTCGCTCTCTCCCCATCTCTCTCCTCTCCTCCCTCCCCATCTTCTCTCTCCCTCTCCCCTCTCTCTCTCTTCTCTCTCCTCCCCCGTCTCTCTCTCTCCCTCCCCGTCTCTCTCTCTCTCTCCCCTCTCCTCTCTCCCTCTCTCTCCCCCTCCCCTCTCTCTCCCCCCTCTCTTCTCCCCCCCCCCCCTCTCTCTCCCCCCGTCTCTCTCTCTCTCCCCCCCGTCTCTCGTCTCTCTCTCTCCCCCGTCTCGCTCTCTCTCTCTCTCTCTCCCCGTCTCGCTCTCTCTCTCTCTCTCTCCCCGTCTCGCTCTCTCTCTCCCCCCGTCTCTCTCTCTACAGCCATGGCATGGCCTACTTTACCTTTTTCTCACTCCGGACCCCTTTGATGTCCTCCACTTTACCACGTCCACAACTTCTCACTCAATAATTAGGGTATTGTCGTATATACATTTCACACATGGATATCTGTCCTGAACAAAAATATAAACGCAATGTGCAACAACTTCATTGATTTTACTGAGTTACAGTTCATGAAGAAAATCAGTCAATTGAAATAAATTCATTAGTCCCTATTCTATGGATTTCACATGACTGGGCAGGGGCGCAGCCTTGGGTGGACCTGGGAGGGCATAGGCCCACCCACTTGAGAGCCAGGCCCAGCCAATCAGAGTGAGTTTTTCCCCACGAAAGTGCTTTATTACAGAGATAAATACTCCTCAGTTTCATCAGATGTCCGGGTGGCTGGTCTCAGACATCCCATCCCGCAGGTGAAGAAGCCGGATGTGGAGGTCCTGGACTGGCGTGGTTACACGTGGTCTGCGGTTGTGAGGCCGGTTGGACGTACTGCCAAATTCTCTGGCAACAGCTCTGGTGAACATTCCTGTAGTCAGAATGCCAATTGCACGCTTCCTCAACTTGACATCTGTGGCATTGTGTTGTGTGACAAAACTTTGATTATCTTGGCAAAGAGGAAATGCTCACTGAAGGGATGTAAACAAATTTGTGCACAACATTTGAGAGAAATGAGCTTTTGTGTGCATATGGACATTTCTGCCATCTTTTAACTTGAGACCAACACTTGACATGTTGTGTTTGTATTTCGTTTCAGAATAGTTAATGGTCACTGGACTTTCTCAGCCCACTGTATGTACCCAGGTTGACTGAGGTGGATTGTGAATTCCACATTTCTGCTTTATTTTCATGCTGCATGTTTAAGTCATTGAAAAGAGAAGGTGAGGTTTGTTTCAGCAGTGTTTGGCTGTCTGTGGGCATCTTTTTGTTATTTTGTCTTCGAGTGACGGGTTGAGAATCCGCGGAAGCAGCATATGTCTCTCGCTGCGTGCTAGCAGGATGCTAAGTCCGGTGCCTTGTTTACTGTGTTCAAATCAAATTTTATTTGTCACATGCGCCGAATACAACAAGTGTAGACCTTACCATGAAATGCTTACTTACAAGCCCTTAACCAACAGTGCAGTTCAGGAAGAGTTAAGAATAACACAATAACAATAACACAATAACAATAAGGCTATATACAGGGGGCACCGGTACCGAGTCAGTGTGCGGGGGTACTGGTTAGTTGAGGTCATTTGTACATGTAGGTGGGGGTGAAGTGAATATGCATAGATAATAAACAGTGAGTAGCAGCAGTGTACAAAAGGGAGGGGGGGTCAATGTAAATAGTCCGGTGGCGATTTGATTAATTGTTGAGCAGTCTTATGGCTTGGGGGGTAGAAGCTGTTGAGCTGCCACAGCTGGGGTTGATGGGAAAAAACCAGCTGACTGCATGTGTGTGTGTGATGTGTTTATCTGAGCTATCACACTTGATGAGGTTACATATTTCTGTTTGATACGGTTAGATAGCTGTAAGACCTCTCCTTGCATTTCTGTCACCGAATGATTTGAACTGATTGATAGTTTCACTCATCTGTTGTTTTTGTCTGTTTATCATTCCTAATGATGCTAAAACTCTTAACAAGCCTTTGCAATAACTCCTTTCTGGCTTAACTATGCCTGGTCTTGTAAAAGCCTGCCTATGCTAGCGTTCTATTAGATCCCTCCCACGGGTCCTGTCTGGACAGAGACAAACGGCTAGCCCCTCTGCTTCCTGCTGACAGGTTGAAAGTGGCTGTTAGCGACGATGCTAATTGATACCAATTGGCTAGCGCAGCTTCTTAGGGTTCATAGCCAGGGCGGGCCCGAACCAGTGGTGACACCAGTTGCCTGGGTTCCGCCAACAATGACCGAATGAACAGGACGTATCTCTCTATTGCCTTTTATGTCCAATGTGAGGCTAAGCCTCCTGTTTAGCAGAGATGGAGGAGACGCATTTCTGCCAAATGTTCTCGTAAGTAGTGAATGTTATCCCATAGGTTATGGAACGGTATGACACAAATTCTATAATAGTTTGAGAGAGACCTATGTCCACTTCCTTCTTTCACGTGCCATGTTTGACTGGAAAGTTAAAAATTACTTTCTGCAATTAGTGTTTTCTGTAAAGTAGAATCCTCTGTCCACGTCAACATTATGGTCCATTTGTCCTTAACTCTAATGGTTCCATTCGTTCTAATTAATCCTCTCTAGCGCAATTCTACCGCTCTTGATATTGGTTGTGAGTTTCCCCATTTCATATTTAATCAATATAAAGAACATAGTTATTTCTCTCCCCTTTGTCTAATGGAAGCAAAACGTGGCCCATCCTCTGAAAAGTTTCTGGAAAACGTTCTTTGCAAATACTTGTTTTTTAAAAACTGAAGTCGAAGTGAAAACTCCGCTCGGTTAATAGGGGAAATAACTGTGTTTTTTCTCACTCAGAGGAGGAGCTGACTAATTTATCTATCAGCCTAATAGTGTATTAGTCCATTCTCCAAGATGTCTGAAACCGTAATTAGTGGCATGCTTTGAGCCAGGCGGGCTGGGGCGGAGGGGGTGTGCAAGCGAGGGTGCTGCGACGGCCAGAAGAAAAAGGCTGTCCGTTTCATACTCTGATGGAGGCTATATTTTCTGTGACAACTGGACCAGAGTAATCAAAACGTGTTAATAATCTCTTCAAAGGGCTGTCGGCGCATCAGTGGAGCCTGAGTGAACGTGAATCCCCTGCGCTGGCTGCTCCACCCACACTAGCCCTCCGTTTCTTCTTTCTCTCTCTATCTGTCCCCTTCCCACCCTTTATCTCTCCTCCCCCTTTCTATCAGTTTGTCTCCTCTTTCACTTTCCCCGCTTCCTCTGTATCTGTCCCTTTCCCCCCCCCCTCTCTCTCTCTGTATCGTTCTCTCATTCTCACTGTCAACCTGAGCCTCCGTTACACAGCCTTAGGACCACAGAGGGCCCAAAACGACCAACACACACAACCCAGGCAATATGTCAAGTCATAGGCTGTAAAAGATGTTCCGACACTCGCACAGTGTAGTTGTGCTGTTTACTGTCCATATTGAGGGACCGGCCTTGTCTTTGCTCTGACCGTCCCCGCCGTGCTGCAGTACAGCCAGAGCCCAGGAGAGGGGATTGGACAGCACCCTGGGGTCCCGGCTGAAACCCTTCTCTCGCTGTTGGATCTCTTGGACCATTCAGGCTATTTCCAGTGGTGTAGGATGAAGTCGCCTGTAGACACTGACCTATGGTTAGTTTAGGGCGTTCTTCTCTGTTTTTGGAGACCGAATCGGTTGGAGAATAGTTTCCTCGTGAACCTGAATCTGAAGTGAATTTATAAGAACAATTTTATATAAATCAAAGCAAATACCGTCTAGAGACAGAAGTACTTAAAGTGTGTTCACTTAAATATGCAAAGAAATGCTGTAAAGGGTTAATACATTTGACACATTTTGTTTGGACTTGGTCATGGGGGCTATAATATAAATGGGTCTCTAGCGTTTAAACGGGTTGGGCTATAAGGTATTATGACCCCATTCCTGAAAGCTAAGACTCCCAGGAGCATGTCCGTAACCTTCGGTTTCCCTCCATGATACTCACGAGGAGTCGTTTAGAAAGGAGTGCGCCAAAAAACAACTACTAATGACAGGGGAAATGAATTCAGAGCATACGTCCTTCAGATTGATCTGATTCCCACATCTTTGTTATTTCTAAAGTTTTTTGAGATAATGGCAATAAGGCCAGATTCAAAAGTTTCCTAAGTAATATATATATATATATCATGTTCCATGTTTTCCTGTATCTGTGGGCTGTAAATATCATAGAGAAAATGCATAAAAAAAGACCTAAATTACTTTTATCAACATTTTTGATAGCTTTATATAACATGTGTTTTTTTTTTTTATACAGTTCTTTGGGAAAATAATTGCATGTCAAATATCTTTTTAGAAATGTAGCCCCGGTAAGAACGTAGTTGAATAGGCCTGGCGTACAGCATAACGACTGGGCATGCACCATAGGCCTCACTGCTGATGTAAAAAATGCTTTTTAAAACACATTTGATAGACTACAGAGTCAGCTTTCCTACAGGCCCACCTCCGCGGAGTGGCGCTGATGACAGGAATCACCCTTAACCACAAGTACACAGATATGGTGCTACCACAGATATTTCATACCGGAAATGACATCAAAAGTCCATCACCTTTTAACCCCAAGCCCATCTACAAGTCTCCTACCTTTTCACTAAGCTCACATTGGAATGAATCCGGCTTAAATGAGCAGCACTGTAGCTTCAGCTCTGAAGTTGTGAACAGGGGCACACACACACACACACACATTTTCTTTAATAAGTCACTTTCCTTTTCTCCTTTCCCCCCGACTCTTCGTTCCTCTGTATCTCACTGCCACTTAACCAGCCCATTAGACCTGAATGCTGGAGAAGACCCACACTGGCCCCGGGGTTAGTAAGCAGTAAAAACTCCATCTCTAAAGCTCATCCTCAACCACCAGTTGGATGTGTGGTTGAGGATGAGCTTTAGAGATGTGGAGTGTATGGAGTTTTTACTGCTTACTAACCCCGGGGCCAGTGTGGGTCTTCTCCAGCATTCAGGTCTAATGGGCTGGTTAAGTGGCAGTGAGATGCAGAGGAACGAAGATTCTGGAGGGAAAGGAGTTGAGGAAAGTGACAGTTAGTTATTAAGAATGTCTGTGTGTGCTGTAGCCCGGCGCTGATTAGGGCCGAGCACAAGGAGTATTTGTTGTCTGTAAAGGTGAGTTTTACCTCTACAGAAACACTCTTTTTAATGTCAAGTGGAGGTGTAAGGGGATCAGTTGGAGGCAGTTAAAAATGCATGGGTCCAGGCGAGGCTACCGGCCCTAAACTGACCTGGGTTCAGCCTTCCCGGGGGATCCTCTGTCTGCTGCGTAGGCCAGGAGATGGGACATACTCAGTGATGTAGAAGAGTCATGGCATTAAAGAAGTGTCCTCTATGCCACTGGCTGTAATGGCATACTTTCAAAACACAGGTGTGTGGGTTGGTGTGTCTATGCATATCCACGCCATGTGACCGGGTTGGTGTGTCTATGCATATCCACGCCATGTGACCGGGTGGGTGGGTTGGTGTGTCTATGCATATCCACGCCATGTGACCGGGTGGGTGGGTTGGTGTGTCTATGCATATCCTCGCCATGTGACCGGGTGGGTGGGTTGGTGTGTCTATGCATATCCACGCCATGTGACCGGGTGGGTGGGTGGGTTGGTGTGTCTATGCATATCCACACCATGTGACCGGGTGGGTGGGTGGGTGGGTTGGTGTGTCTATGCATATCCACGCCATGTGACCGGGTGGGTGGGTTGGTGTGTCTATGCATATCCACGCCATGTGACCGGGTGGGTGGGTTGGTGTGTCTATGCATATCCACGCCATGTGACCGGGTGGGTGGGTTGGTGTGTCTATGCATATCCACGCCATGTGACCAGGTGGGTGGGTTGGTGTGTCTATGCATATCCACGCCATGTGACCGGGTGGTTGGGTTGGTGTGTCTATGCATATCCACACCATGTGACCGGGTGGGTGGGTTGGTGTGTCTATGCATATCCACGCCATGTGACCGGGTGGGTGGGTTGGTGTGTCTATGCATATCCACGCCATGTGACCGGGTGGGTGGGTTGGTGTGTCTATGCATATCCACACCATGTGACCGGGTGGGTGGGTTGGTGTGTCTATGCATATCCACACCATGTGACCAGGTGGGTGGGTTGGTGTGTCTATGCATATCCACGCCATGTGACCGGGAGGGTGTGTTGGTGTGTCTATGCATATCCCCGCCATGTGACCGGGTGGGTGGGTTGGTGTGTCTATGCATATCCACGCCATGTGTGGTGTTAACATTTTTAGCGAGTGCTTTCATTTGCGTGTCAGAGTTTATGCCTGTGTAAATATGGATACCTGAGAAGCATTTATTGATGGTTGTTGTTTTGTGTGAATGTAGATGTTAAAACGGTCCGCAAATCATTTCATTTGACAGGTTCCGTCGTTAGTACTCCTTTACGTGTGCGTTCTGTGCCTGCATATCGTTTTTTTTATTACACGTGTGTATTAGGTGCCTTTTCATGCGTCTGTAAAGTGTATATCAGATACAGAGGTGGTGTTTCTGTGTGTAAGCTAGGCCCTGCTAGCTAGCTAGCGCCCGGCCCTGCTCTGTTCCCTGGGAAAGCTAGCGTAGCTCGGAGCGCTCCAGGACTCATTGACTTTCTAATGATCGCTGGTCAGCCCTCTATCCAAGTGCCAGGGGTTTTGCCTAGCTTAGCCGCTGAGCACCGCACCGCTATCGACTCAACCCCAACCTCCTTTCCTCTTCCCCGACGGCGCTCTGTCAAAACCTATTAGCAACACCGGCAACGCTGAAAAAAGAAAAATTATTTATTGTTCTTCTTTTCTACCTCTTCCTCCTCTTTTTCCCTCCCTTGTTCTTCCCTCTGCTCTTCCTCCTCCGCCTGTTCGGAATAGAGAGAGAGAGAGGAGGCTAACCTCTGACAAAGGTTCCTGTAGTTGTGTTGTGTATCATATTGATCCAGATTTGCTTTAGGTACTGTGGAGAAACTATTTGTGTTCCTTCTTTTAAGTCCCACACAATTTCTGGGGGGGGGGGGGTAGCTGGGACGTTTGAGATGAGGGTTCGTTGACCTCTTCAGGTTCCATCAGTTATGTAGATGAGTGTTAATTTTCTATGTGAATGCGTGTTTCCTCTGTGTATTTTGGTACATCGATAGAACGGTTGTCGGGGATTTGACCCCACACACTGTTCTTTAAATGGTTTAGAATGTCTGACTGGCGCTGTTCACATCAACTGTTTGATTTAGTTTTTATTCACGTTTAGTTTGCATTTTCTTTTAATTTACTTGTATTAGAAGATTTTCCTTGCGGTGGTTTATATACAGCACGACGCAAGTCATGGACCGTGTACTATGAGAATAGAAGCTTTTGGTACATTTACGAACACACACTGTGAAATGGCTCCTTGACACACACCTCTCTCCTCACCCAATCGTCTTGCTGATTTGGCTCAAACTCCCCAGAGAGAACTGTCTGTCAAATCTCACCGTTTGTCCAAATGCTGAGAGATGGGGGAAAAGCCTGATTCCCCATCACTACTCATCAATCCCCTCGTTTGAGCTTGTTATTTATTAATATTGGGTGTCTTTTTAATAATGTGGGGATCGAGAAGGAAACCAAACAAACAACAAAATGACAACCACACCAAAACCACCCGAGGGCACATGCCAACGCATCACATCAGTGTCATCCTCTCCCCACGGCACAGCAGCTCTCGACAGGTACAGCACACACACACACATCGCCCATACCCTCAGGACCTTGAGATGGCAGGAGTGGCATGATGGTGATCTCATCTAGCTGTGGTCTTGTCAGAAAAGTGCCACGCAAAGCCAAACACAATCCAAAACACGGATGGAGCACGTGTCTGTTGTCAAAGCCTCGTTGAAGACCCCATATCCGTCAGTGAGTGAGAGGATTACCGTTTGACATGAAATGAACCCCAACCCACATTAAAGGAAGGCTGTCAGTGTGTTTGCTGCATGTGTTGCCTGTGTCCGTGAACACAGCAAATGGAGAGGGATAGCATTTGTATTGCTATTTAATTATTTAGCAGATGCTCGTGTCCTGATTGGCAGAGTGAGCTGGTAGGGAAGTGTGATCTGACGTTTGAATTACCCAAATGATACTGATAATGAGGAACATTGTGTGGAATCCATCTGTAAGGGGTTTCACTGTTGTTAGAGAGGGTACTGTGTCAGCAGCCGAACTTCAATGCGCCCACTGTCCATTTTCTGGTACTCTCGCGCACACACACACACACTCAGACCCCTCCACACACACACCAGCCCCCCCCAAAACCAGACATTAACACCGAACCCCAGACCAAAAACGCGGAAGCCATCTTTTGTTTGGTATTCACAAAGGCGGATCACGGGCCGGGCCGGGTAAGGGATTGTGACAGAGGTGATGTCTAAATTAATCATTCATGTCTCTCTCACATGGGCCTACAGTATAGCACTGAAATATTAATGACCAGGAATACATTTGATTCTCTTTCTCTCTGATTAGGATCCACCGACGGACACACATGTTTATTTATACCCTGGAGATGAGGCACGGGGGTCAGTACCAGGAGTGTCTCCGAGCTCGCCACTCACTCTCGCACTTGTAAACCCCACCTCATTGTTTTTGGAATCTGTACATATTTTTGCATTTGGTGGGCGTTCGCTATAAATTCTAGAGATGTAGCGACAAGATGAATAATGTGCGGACAGGAGATTTTGTTTATTTTAATTAGGTAGGGGTTGTATTTTCTGGTGGTGGTGGGGTACCATGCCCCCCCCCCACCTTTGGATGCCTCTAAGGCTTGTTATGTTGAAGTGGCTTAACCACTCTCAGTAGGTCTAGTTGACTTGGTGACAGAGATGCGGGAGCCAAGAGGATGAAATAAAACAAGACATCAATGCAAGATGGAGCCCTTTGTTGGGACTATGGCTTTGTAATGTTGATATCCTCATTCCTTTATTTGGGTTTAGGAGCAAATAAAAACATTACATCCAGACAATCTGGTCAGACAAGGAAAAACTCTGGGTCCAACACTATAACAGGAAAGGTCAAGAAAATCTCTTGGCTCTATGCTTATCACTGTATTTCACATCAATGACCGAGTATGGCTCAGTTGCAACGCTAGGATTGTGGGTTCGATTCCCGGGGTCGACCCATACGTAAAATATATGCACGCACGACTGTAAATGGCTTTGGATAAAAGCGTCTGCTAAATGTCATATATATTATTCTAATATTATTTATTCTATTAGCTAATCTTACCCCTGTAGAACATCTCTGGTGTTGTTTTGACTTCCCAGACACCCATGTTGTAGCGTACTGTAGCAACGTAACCCTAACCTGGCCCCCTCTCTCACACGGATAACCATCAGCTGTTTGTCTCAACATGTCAGGGGAGGTCAGTGTCTCCCTCCCTCTGTCTGTCACACCCTCATTGTCTAATAGTAAAAGCAGAAGGGTTGAGGAGGTCAGTGTCTCCCTCTGTCCGTCTGTCACACCCTCATCGTCTAATGGTAAAAGCAGAAGGGTTGAGGAGGTCAGTGTCTCCCTCCCTCCGTCTGTCACACCCTCATCGTCTAATGGTAAAAGCAGAAGGGTTGAGGAGGTCAGTGTCTCCCTCTGTCAGTCTGTCACACCCTCATCGTCTAATGGTAAAAGCAGAAGGGTTGAGGAGGTCAGTGTCTCCCTCTGTCAGTCTGTCACACCCTCATTGTCTAATAGTAAAAGCAGAAGGGTTGAGGAGGTCAGTGTCTCCCTCCCTCCGTCTGTCACACCCTCATCGTCTAATGGTAAAAGCAGAAGGGTTGAGGAGGTCAGTGTCTCCCTCTGTCAGTCTGTCACACCCTCATCGTCTAATGGTAAAAGCAGAAGGGTTGAGGAGGTCAGTGTCTCCCTCTGTCAGTCTGTCACACCCTCATTGTCTAATAGTAAAAGCAGAAGGGTTGAGGAGGTCAGTGTCTCCCTCCCTCCGTCTGTCACACCCTCATCGTCTAATGGTAAAAGCAGAAGGGTTGAGGAGGTCAGTGTCTCCCTCTGTCAGTCTGTCACACCCTCATCGTCTAATGGTAAAAGCAGAAGGGTTGAGGAGGTCAGTGTCTCCCTCCCTCTGTCTGTTTCACACCATCTCAGTCTACTGTTAAACACAGAACGGTCAACAGGGGAAGCAACATAGTACATCCAGGGGCATGTGTCTGTTTTTAGTGACGTCCCTCTTAAAGCGCCAAGGTTTATTGGTTCACATCTAGTCCTTTCTTGCATTGTTCTCAACAAAAAAGAAATTCTCGTTGGAATGCAACTTGGTCCTATTATCTAACAGTCTGCTATCAGTTATTGTTTGACTACACCTCGGTGCGTGAAAATGTTCTCTATGAAAGATAATCGACCAATTGCCAAGCACATCTTTTCATAGACCACATTCTCTCCTAGAGAGGTACCTCTCTGCCGAGACTAAATGAAAATAACTGGGAATAATAGAAAAATAACTTGAACAATTTTCAATGCTCCGGTTATTAGCTGTACATTTAATAACCTGCTTTACGCAGTGTTTTCTGCATCTGTATTAAACTTTCTCAGTTGATCAGATTTGTTTGGGGTTGGTTGAATATGAAACTGCATTTGATTTGGTTTTCTGCTGAGAACTCGGGCTCTGTTTTAACAAGCCTTCAACTTAGCGCTGGCGGTCGTGCGATAGGTCCGGTTTTTTTTTGTTGTTGCTATTTTCAAAACCGGAATTACGGGCGCAGTAGATGGCAGTGGTGCCAAAGGACTGGTTTTTGATGAATGAACAAGTGTTGAGGCTCGATCCCTCACTGGCCAATCAGAATGATGTATTGCGTAGTCATCAACTCCAATTAGAATGTTAGTACGTTATAGCCTGGCTGTTTAAAAAGCCTACACAAACAAAATCACAAAATGTATATAGGCCTATCCCATCTTTGCTACATTTGTTGAACATGTTTACCATGTTTGCAGTCCACATTGTAAGAAGCCACGGCTTTAATAATGAAAACATAGCGTAGCATAGCACACTTATATAGGGGCTAGTCCTACTGTAAATTGCATGATGTTTGCCAGGTTTGAGCCATGTTCATGCCAACAATGTCAATAAGCAGTATTACATTCACCATTGATAAGGCTTAAAAAGAGTGAAATAATTCCAAAGTGAAGCGGCTTGTTTTAAATAGACTATGTCTAAATGCAGTTAGAGGCACTATAATTGCACAACGTGGGCATATAATATTAGGGCAACGCAGACAATGGAGGCTTTTACGCACATCCAAACGTTTCAGAGAAGCTGGACAAAGATCCAATAGAAAGAGAATGTTCACACCGTTATACTGCTCCCAAATATGTTGTATAAACCTAACGGAACCATCTTGCAGATCGCATTCAGCTGGAAGCAATTTGAATCAAATTCAACAAAAAAAACAAGATCCATTTTTATTTATTTTTTAAACAGCAATAGTTCTAAACCACTTGGTGCGCGATATCATAAAAGCGACAGGATAACATTAGATGCAGAATTTCTGTTGAACCAGCCTTCGTTATAGCCTATAGACCTAGGTTAAGGGTAGCCTATAGGAGAGCTTGGGGTTTTAATCATAGAAAACGGAAAACAAGCAATTGTGACAAGAAATGAAGTTCTAAATACAAGGGTCTCCATCTCATCTCTTGTGTCTTGATGGGCGTATGGAAAAATCTTCTCTTTTTATTTCTTCCCATACCATACTTGTCTGTTATATTTAGTGTGTTGGCCATGGTCTGTCTGGTTACTTTGTGTGTCTTTTCATATACCGTATGTGTGTGTGCGTAGCGTTTACCACCTTTTAAGAAGGTATTCGTAGGTTGACGTGTCTATACGGCCAACGGCTTCTTGCCCTGTTTAGAGCAGTTGTTTTGTCATTCCCCTAACACTGACTCACTCCATTTTGTAACTGGAAAGGTACAATTTACCGTTTCTGCAAAGACAAACTCACACTTCAGACTCCAAATCACACATACACTTTTACGTACGCATACACATGCTTTCTGATGCACACAGTCACTCGTCGCACGCACGCACACACAAACGCGCACGCCTGGGTCTGTGTGTGTGATGCTAATGATGCCTTACTCCGGGGCTCTACCTGGCTGTCAGTGGGGTGCTGGTGACTGTCACACACAGCGTCCTGGGGAGACAGGTCATTTTTCATTGTCAGGGTAGAAGATTCACTCTGGCACCAGATTGATCCCACACATGTTTGCATTATTCTCTCTTTTGCACGCGACCTTCCTCCATAGAGACCTGATTGTTAGTGCATGTATAGTCTATGGAGGAACAATATGGAGCTGGTAGCAAAATGTCATTGGTAACCTGAATTAGACCAGTAGGATCACATCACCTAAACAGCTTTCAGACTGGGGAAATCTTACCAGCAATGAAAGGGCTTTTTGGGAACTAATTGTTGTCTAATTGAAAAAAAGTGCCATTTGGGAGAATGAATTAATAATTGTATGGTTGTTTTCACACTACCTCTCTATCACACTGTCCCTCAGTCTCTTGGCCCTGTGGCCCCTGACCCCCACCTCCCCCCACCCTCTCTAGTCAAAGTAGTAGACCCACTACCCGTGTGTTTGGGACTGGGCCTGGGCCCCAGTAGATTGGTATTTTAATCTGGGCTATTTGTAATGACAGCGCTCTTCCAGCATAGAGGGAGAGAGGCTCTGACAGGTGCTGATCGCTGACAGGAAAAGTAGCTGAAGAATGTGCCAACCACCCTCCCCTCTTTCTCTTTTTCCCACCCCCCCTTTTTTCCTCTTTTTGGCTTGGGTCCAAGGCCACGACTGTAATCCCCTTTCCATCCCTCCCTCTCCGATCAATCCCCCTCTTCCCCCAAACTGCGGACAGTTGTTGACATTCCCAGGGCGAAAAAGCCCCGCTTGTCTCTGCGTTCCACATTGTCGTCGGCGCTCCACCTTGTCACGTCTGTCTGTCTGTCTGTCTGTCGAGGGTGTGGTGTTTTTGACAGGCGTAGATATGGAGTAGGACAGTCTCAGATGAAATGTTATCCATGCAGTCCTCCCTTGGCTCACGCCCGGCTTCAGGATGCAGGCATATCCAGACACAGTCAGAGTAATGCGATGTAAAGTAGTAGCCAAACCACAGGAGGTTGTCGTGGGGCTGTTGATAGCTCCTGTTAGTAAGACCTCTAATCTCAACCTTTTGATTGTTGTGTTGTCTACGCGCTGTGGCTGAATCCATTGTCACTGCTGATCAAGAGGGAATGTAAATCGGTGAATCCCAAAGGATCCGCTGACAAAACAAAAGCCATTAAGCAGTATTAATTATTTTTGCCCAATATAATGGAAGAGGATTGTTTTACTCAGAACAATACGAAGCTGAGTGAAATAAGTTACTAAGTTTAGCCTTTTTTTATTGCATTCAGATGCAACAGGTGACATGATGTACATTTGTACCAACATGTATAGTGCATGCACTAATTAAAGATAATCGAGGGACAAGGCACGGAAGAGTGTGATATAGTATTGTTCCTCAGAAAGGGGGAACCGCTCCAGATCAGCATGTTGACGTTTGTCATGAGTCTTGTCCTGGAGGCGAACTGAGCGATTTCCACTTAGATAGGCCAGCTGAAAAGTCTACATTGGCTATGTTGGAAAAAACATAATAATAATAGTGAAAAAAACATTTGCTTTAATTTAAGGTTATGGTTAGCCGTTAGCATTAGCAGTATGTTTAAGGTTATGGTTAGCCGTTAGCATTAGCAGTATGTTTAAGGTTATGGTTAGCCGTTAGCATTAGCAGTATGTTTAAGGTTATGGTTAGCCGTTAGCATTAGCAGTATGTTTAAGGTTAAACATTTAGATTTGATGACTTTTTGTGGCTGAACCAGCTAGTGACCACTCGGCAGAGCTGCCTCCAGATCAAGATTCCCGATGAGAAATGATAACCTGCAGCAGGTCCTCTGTCCTTACATCGCCACACAGACGCCATTGAATTGTGCCTGTTTGAATTATTACATCTCCATTTTCTAATGTTCTGCATTCAAATGATCTCTTGGCTCTTTGCAGAGTATAGAGAGCCACCAGTTCAGGTGTTGTGACTGGGTACAGAGACAGCATGAATTCAACTCAATTTCCTTCGTGGCGCCTTCTGCAGTCCTTTGTCACAGAGCGGGTAACGAAAGGGAGGAGCCTGACTCACTGATAAACATAACCCCTAGTGCAACATTTGAGAGGAAAGAAGCAGGTATATGCGCGTAAGCTGCTGAGTCCACATATTCACTTAAGGATGAAAACTCCAAAAATAGAGTGATTGCTCCAAAAAGTGTTATAAGCCGTAGAGTTGTGATTAACACTTTTTGTGAGTGATCAGTAAGTCTCCCGTTTTCCCTCAAGGAAAGAAACCTTTGCTTGCTTGAGACAGGGGGGAAAAAAAGTTCTGATGCCGGTTTACAGGTTGACCGTGAGCTTTTGGCAATGCCCTTCTTGGCGTGGACCACGATGCCCGCTGCCTAGGCTTGCGCCCAAGTACCTTACGCCAACTTAGCTGGCACGCTGCGGCTATGGCTGCGCCAGTCTTCCTCAATCCTCCTCGTCTCCCTCCTCTCCTCGCAGTCCCTGCTGCTCCGTAGCCCAGGGAGCTCATTAGCCAGCACTTCCACTTCATTCAATCAATTTTTTAGACCCTAAAAAACAGCCCCTGATCTTAAAAATACCAGCTATTTTAAGGCCTGGACGTTGGGTGAGGAGGAAGAAGGAACAAAGAGTCCATGAGTCCTTGGTGCTTCATTTAAAAAATATATATAATTCGTTAAAAAAAATAAAAGATAAAAAAGGGAATAACTGCTGCTGCATTATAGTACAGCTGAGTGTTTTGTCCAGGATGGAAGGAAAGCCACCAATGAGATGAGCCGGTCCTCGCTTAAGTTCTAGGCATCCCTAGGCCTTATGGGAGAATGAGTTAACTTTGCCTAATGAAAATAACATCCAGTTCTTTCAATTATACATCTTGGACAGAGTACTGGTTATACTTGTTGTGGAACTAAAGTTGCATTTGCAATATCAACCACTGGCGGGAGGGCCTTTTAATCAGCATCTCTTTCCTTCATCCCCTCTTTGCCTTTCAGAATATCTCTTTCTCCACCTCTCGTTGGTTGGATCTGTCTGGAACTCTTTCTTTTTGCTAAGACAATTACAACGCTAATAGTAAAATGACCTCCATCCCCTTGTTTTTATGCAGTCAACAGAAAGAAGGCCAAAACAAATGGAGCATCCCCTAAGTTGTCGAAGCCTTTGTCATTTATCTTTTTCCGTAAGGACGGAACTCATTTGACTACGTGGGCCGTCATCACAGCCATTATTAAACCTCCCAGGTTCCACTGTTGATGAGCAGCGTCTCCTCAGACACGTAGCAACCAAAGGTCTCGGAGGAAGGAAACCGAGCTCGCCTCACCAACGGATGTGGCAGAATTCATAAGCAGCCCCGCCTGCCCCCTCGTTAGCCTCTCTGACGCCTGCTGACAGGGGTGAGGTGGGAGGTCGGGTGGGTTAGGGAGGGTTGGTTGCCCCCGGGGAGTGCTATGCCATGGCCATGCCAGGGCCGGGAACCCGTGCCACCCTCCTCGCGCCCCCTGTCAGCGTGCCCCTGCCCCGGGCCAGCACCGGGCTCCATACAGGGGTCTGTCACGCGTCAGCCTCAATTACAATCAGATGAAAACATGCCACGGCCACCCACCCGGCACTACTGCTACACTATGACTGTATGATATGTATCTATCATGGCTGGCTAGCTGGGGAATGCTAGCTGTTTAACCCCCTCTTCCCTCACCACTGCGAGGGGAATCGCTCTTTCTCTCAGTCACTGTGTCGCATAGTGGAGAGGTGGTGTTTTGACACTCATGCCTTGTATAGAGGTGTCAAGGACACTCTGAATGCTGTTCAAACTGCCACAGCTGCAAAAAGTGGACTGTACCGATCACACTATGAATGACCTGGGAACTCAAATGTATTATATATGGGTGTACTTAAATGCGATATGCCATGCCCATTTACGCACACACACACATAAATAAATAATAATAATAATAGTGTGCCATCCTGTAGGTTTCATTTTCTCATTCTTTATTGGTTGATTTACCCAACAGAATGCAGGAAATATTCTTGTCATTCTCAGGTACCTGTGTAATTGAAAGAACTCTGCTGCAGTTTATTGGCAAGTCTGCACTCTGGGGAGCAGTCTTTTTAGCTAACATTCCACTCCTTGCCACAGCTGTCATTTGCCAAAGAGACTGGGCCTTTCAGAAATCGCAACATTCAACATGCAGCCGGATTTACTGGATGTTGGAAAATATCATTATTTTTCATGACAACTTTATTGAACATGGCATGCGCACAAATTTGAGGTACAACAACAATCTACTGTTATGACCTGCTGCGGTCATTCCCTGGTGAGAAGGCAGTGTCAATGCAAGACCATCTCTGTAATAAGAGCGAGAAATAATGAGCGGAAATGTTTTGTCGACAAGATTCAATCGAGCTACGTTTGCATCCCAGTTGCATCCCAGTAAACTGGTACCTGTCGTCATTTCACTTATATTATTTGTTCCTCCTCTCTTATTAAGCGATGAAGTTCTGACCGACTACTTTAGGAAACTTTGAATGGACTTGGAGAGGATTAGCAAATTCACACACACACAGCAAATTGACCCATCAATCAAAGCCACCTGCGCACCTCAGACACACACAAATGACATTTCTTCTTTCCTAAAAACATATTCAAAACCTAGGCGTACCTTCAAATCTTGGCTGTAGTCCATCAAAAAGTAGGCCTAGGTTACATTTAAGGTGGCGGGGGTGTGGTATATGGACAATATACCACGACTAAGGGCTGTTCTTATGGACAGCCCTTAGCCGTGCTATATTAACAAACCCCTGAGGTACCTTACTGATATTATAAACTGGTTACCAATGAAATTAGAGCTGTTAAAGACCCGTCTCTTTGGCAAATGACAGGAGTAGCAAGGATAGGGCTGTGGCAGGTCATAAAAGATCTTCAGCCGGTTATTGCCATGCAAAAGTGTGCCGGTCTCACGGTAATTGACCATTAAATAACATAAACACGTTTAGCATATCCAGGCCTCCACGCACACAAGCCGATGATGCTCGCCTTTTGGAACATCTACATATAAAAATAAAAAAAAGTAAAAATAAAAACACGTTCTGCCTCGTAGCCTATGTCCTCTCGGTGTTGAGTTTTGGCCGCACAAGGTTTTAGGTGTAACAGGAACGTTATACTACACTATTCAATTAGATTCTGTTATGTAGAATACTAATGAATCATTATGTGATCTTCCAAGACGTTGCTTCAGCTTTGATCTGACTTCACTAGATGAGCACCATTGTGACAAGTGGTGGAGTGACAATCCGGTGCACTCTGGCAGCATTACACTCCTGCACCGAAGGAGCTCATTTAAGCACATCAGCCGCACATAACAACATAGCCTATTCTTTTTCCTCACGCTAAATGCGGGGATGCAGAAAGGAGAAGACCACAAGTGTGGCTGTTTTATGAAAATCTGGGAATATGTGGCCTTCCTGGTTGGTCTCAGGGAATGTAAAACATTTAGGATTGGAGACATTTGAAATGGGATTGAGTGAAGATGCAGCAAATATGTTGAATGAGCAACTAATGAGCATGGAGACTAGAGAGCCTCACAAGTTTGACGAAATGACCTTTATATATTTCAATCTAACACGGCTATTTACTTACTTTTTTATCTTTTGGAGTATAATGTAGTCTAGACCAATTATGCACCAACGACATCTTAAATCATGCATTTTTCTGCCTTGTGTAATATGCAGTACGCTTTGTATTGTGTAACGGCACAATCATTATGTTATGTCCATTTTTTGTTCGACTTTGAAACAACATCCACAACGACCATGTTTTCCACACAGAACTTCAACAACAGCTTGAAACTTTCTTCAAATTGATCGATCACAATGAGGTCAGCTTTATAAGCTTGATACTATTCGATCTTAAGTGTTTGATGTGATTGTCGACTGCATTTGCATTAATGTGAGAGTAGTTAGAGGGACAGTAGAGCCCTGAGTACTAGGCCATTAGGACCTGATGGGGGGACAGTAGAGCACCAAGTACCAGACCATTAGGACCTGATGGAGGGACAGTAGAGCCCCAAGTACCAGGCCGTTCGGCTCAGGTACTACCAAAGCAAGACCAGAGGGAATAAGAGGAGATTACCCTGACTCAACAGTCACATGGAATTTTACTGCGGTCATGACTCATGACTGCCGGTGTGGCGCTAATACGGTCACCGCAACATTCCTATACATGGAGTGTAACGTATTAGCTGAACAGAGACAGACAGCAACCAGGCTAGCAAGGCTGTACAGTACTTTAGAATCAATAGTAAGGAAACAGCTTTTGAAATCAACAAGAAATATAGTGGGAAGCTGCTGCATGCTTAGTGAAGAGCATTGAGAACCTTGAAAGACTGGCTCACAATCGTGGACTTTGAATCATACCGTTCCCTTGGCTGCACACAGCACAACACACTGCTGTCGTCTCTTTCAATCCTTCCCTAGACACTATGGACAGTTCCTGCTTCCTTTGTATAACTCTCAATACCACCCACATTTCAGTGAGTTCATGTGTCTAGGATGAACTGACATTTGGGAGTCAATTAAATAAATGCACATTTTGATTGAACTTTGTGACCAATTTTACAATTAAGAAATTAGACTACCTTCATAGACAGTAGAGTTCAAAAACCCCAATGATCAAGAGCTTATTTTTAGCTGAAACTCAGAATCTTGGGTTGAGATTTTGATTGAATAGTGCCCTCAGGCGTCTTGCTCCTGTGTGGCTCTGGCCTCAAACACGGGCGTCTTCTTGCAGTGTTGTGGGCAGGCAGCCTGTGGCCCCTCCACCGAGGCGCTCTCTGTGAGGCGGTTGTCAGTCCATCCCGCACAGTAGCCCCTCTGTCCTCGCTCACCGCACAGCTGTTCACTCACGCTCATCCACGTGTGTGTGTGTTCTCACTCAGACCATTGTTGAAGGTACATTTCATGTTTCTAGACGGTGTCACTTAAGTAATCATGACGTATTACTTTAATTTGTGCACTCACGCATTAGGTGTAATTTGTACTAGCATACTCCGTCATGTCAAGTTTACTTGTATCTGTAGGCTTGACAGAGCGATGTGAGCCAATTGCTTGGTTGATTTATTGACAGATTGACTAGTCGTACCCTACCACATACTGCTATAAACCAAGACCCAAGTTATTACTGTATTATGACTATGTACTACTTGTGTAATCTGCATGTTGCGCTCCTCTGCGTTAGTTACCTGTGTGTGGAATGGGAACAGGATCTTCGCCGTCGGGGCACCGTAGCCCAGTCGGCTACTGCTGCGCCTGTCAGTCATTCCCGGGGTCACATTCCATCAGCCAGCCAGGAGAAGAAATGGTAGCGCCACGCCGGCCTGCAGGCCGCTGTGTGGAGAATGGAACTCATCCTACCTCCCCGAGCCCGCTACCTCACTGCGCCCGCTACTTCTCCGCGCAGCGCCCGCCCCATCAAGGTGGGCTCGGGCAGATGCCATGTTTTATTAATAAGGGGAAAGAAAGAAGTTGGGGTTGTGTTATTACTGACACTGAGCCTCTTCTCCTTTGGTGGAGCTGGCCCCGCCGGCTCACCGCACCGCACAAACCCACAGGGAGCCGATCCAATTGCTACATCCCCTTCCCCGCCCGCCCGCCACCGACCAACTTCAAAAAACAAAAATCTAAATTATTTTGTTTGACGGCGACCATGACAATGTGTACCGCTCAGTTGTAGATTAAAAGCCCCCCCCCCCCCAAAAAAAGAAAGGAACCTAAGACAAAAGACGATAGCCAGACGAGGGATTTAAAAAAAGAAAAGGGACAGCCACCGAGTTGACAATTGAGTTATATCATGTCCTTTATGAATAATTCATTTGATGGTGTCGAGGCCCTCAGAAGTTAGATTCAATTACTTCTGCCGTGTCGTAAAAAGTTAGATATGCTTCATTAGTGGGGAAGATACCAGGGAAGGTTTTTAGTTAATTCCCTAGAACAGGAGATATCTTTTTTCTCTGCTAGTGATATACTGTATGGAGAATTTCCTTTTTTGAAAGGGTGCATTGCCTTCCCCCGTTTGATGGTCAGTTGTAGGCCTGTCTGAGTGTTCTGTCACAATGGGTCATATTTTGAACATATTTCAAACATATATTATCCTTTTTCTCATTCGGGCATTATGCAGAGCACTTCAGAATGATAAGGTGCCATCAGAAAGTATTCATACCCCTAGGCTTATTCCACATTTTGTTGTTACACCCTGAATTCAACATGGATTAAAGATATGTTTTTCTCACCCATCTACACACATATTTTTAGAAATGTTAGCACATTTATTGAAAATAAAATACAGAAATATCTAATTTACAGAAGTATTCACACCCCTGAGCCAATACTTTGTAGAAGCACCTTTGACAGCGATTACAGCAGTGAATCTTTATGGGTAAGTCTCTTAAGAGCTTTCCACACCTGGATTATGCAACATTTGCCCATTATTCTTTTCAAAATTCTTAAAGTTCTGTTAAATGTGTTGTTGATCATTGTTAGACAACCATGTTCAGGTCTTGCCATAGATTTTCAAGTATTTAAGTCAAAACTGTAACTCGGCCCCTCAGGAAAATTCACAGTCTTTTTGGTAAGCAACTCCCGAGTAGATTTGGCCTTGTGTTTTTAGGTTATTGTCCTGCTGAAAGGTGAATTCATCTCCCAGTGTCTGGTGGAAAGCAGACTGAACCAGGTTTGCCTCTAGGATTTTGCCTGTGCTTCCATGTATTTTTTTTTTATCCTGAAAAACTCCCCAGTCCATAACAATTATAAGCGTATCCATTAGAGGTCGACCGATTTATGATTTTTCAACACCGATACCGATTATTGGAGGACCAAAAAAGGTGTGATTTTCTGGATTTTTTTTCTAATTTTGTCTGTCATAGTTGAAGTGTACCTATGATGTAAATTACAGGCCTTTCTCATCTTTTTAAGTGGGAGAACTTGCACAATTGGTGGCTAACTAAATACTTTTTTGCACCACTGTATATATATTTTACATTATTTTATCTTACAGTAGGTCTTACAGTCTTACAGTCTTACAGTCTTACAGTAGGTGCCCTTCTTTGCGAGGCATTGGAAAACCCCTTTGGTCGGTGTTTGAAATTCACTCTTGACTGAGGGACCTTAAAGATAATTGTATGTGTTGGGTACAGAGATGAGGTTGTCATTCAGAAATCATGTTAAACATTATTATTGCACACAGAGTGAGTCCATGCAACTTATTATGTGACTTGTTAAGCAAATGTTTACACCTGAACTTATGTAGGCTTGCCATGACAAAGGGCTTGAATACTTACTCAAGACATTTCAGCTTTTCGTAAACATTTCGATAAACATAATTCCACTTTGACATGAAAAATATATATAATTTGAATCTATTCTAAATTCAGGCTGTAACATAACAAAATGTGGGAAAAGTCCAGGGGTGTGAATACTTTCTGAAGGCACACTATGTTTTGTTGGATCCTTGAAGCTGACGTTTTCAGGAAAAGCTGTGAGAATCCAAGATCCCATCCACTGAGTGAAGTAGCTACAGAACAAATACCCTGAATAAAATAGATCAATTTTTCATTCACAGCAGGGTATATTGTACAGCACATTGTAACTTTTCATTTGTTTTGCTCTGGTTTACCATGCCAAGGCGCTCTTACCTCAACTTTTGTGAAATTTTATTAAGGAAAAAAAGCCGGCTATGATTTCCCCATTCTTAGTTGAACAGACTTTTAGAAACAGTTGTTCAGTTGTTGAATCGTCTTGCGTGGGCAAAACAATGTGAACTGGACACTCACATATACTGTACTCAGGCACTGTCACACTGTCATCGGGTCCTTAGCAGTGCCCTGGTTGGCACTGCCACGTGTGTTTTCACACTAGGCTGCTGACAGTAATCGTCCTTAACCTCCGTGGCCGTGCTCATTGTTAATGGGGCACATGATGCGTCTCTTTTTTGTGTGCCCTCTCTATGCCTCCCTTATAATAGCTGTCTTACTGTGTGTCAGTATGAGCCCCAAAGCAAGAGACAAACTTGCTGTTGTGAGCGGCCACAAAGATGTAGTGTTCTGATAAAGTCATGAGCTTTGCTGTTGCTCCATAGAAGAAACGGCTGCGGTCACCTTAAACGTTGTGCCGAATGCAAACAAACTTATGTAACCTCATGTGCAACAAAGGCCACAAGAAGGTCACCGTCGATCACTTCATGAGAGATATAAGTGTAGGTACAATGGTAACCAAGCTTAGACTAAAGGAATTTGTGAAGGCCACTGACATGGGTACTCACCTTTTTGTGTTATTTAGCTAGTGTTGATTGATTGATAAAACATTCAATTGTCACCATTAAGTGGATGTAATGCATCACTCTGTTGGGTGAAATGCATTTGGTCTCTGTCTTGTTTTTTGGCATTATATCACCACAACTCAATGTTTTACTCTCAACTTCAGCATTCTCTCTTGGCACCCTTTTCATCTTTTGGAAAATCATAATTCATTTGTATTTATTGGTGTCCAAAACTATTTTCCATTGAACAAAGGCTTCGTTGGCCTGTGAAATTTTCCAGTTGACTCCTATAAACTATGTCCAACCAGACAGGCCGAATCTAATCATGTTGGTCAGAACTGAAACGGTTAACTGCCATCATCAGGATAGCCATATAGAGTGGCTAGTTGTTGCACACATAGGGCTGTTGTGGTGACCGTATTACCTGATGGCAGTCAAATTTCACATGACCGTTTTGGGCACGGTAATTAGGCTTCTCCAAACTCTGATGCTGCTGCTGGTCATTAGTAGCCTTCCAAACTTGCTAACTGCCTGGTACTCAGCACTCTATTGTCCCTCTAATCACTCTGACATCAATGCAAATGTCATCGAAAAAACACTTCACGAGACCCCATGAGCTCATGTTGCGCAACATTTCTATAGGCTATGCAAGGCTATGAAATTGCGTGAGAAAACAGTGTTGATGGCCTCTATTAAAAATAGGAGGATCCCATCAGCTTTCTATAGGCTAGGCCTACTATATTTATTTCTCAACTTTTCTAATATTTAGCACTTTGCTTATATTTAGTACAGGAGTATAGCCTACCAAGAACACGTGTCACTTTAATAATGTTTACATACTGCTTTACTCATTTCATATGTATATACTGTATTATATTCTACTGTATTTTAGTCAATGCCACTCCGACATTGCTCGTCCTAATATTTATATATTTCTTAATTCCGTTATTTTACTTTTAGATTTGTGTGTATTGTTGTGAATTGTTAGACATTACTGCACAAGCATTTCACTACACACCCAATAACATCTGGTAAACATGTGTATGTGACCAATACAATTAGATTTTTGGGCTGGCATGAAAATAAACCACGGGGAAAAGCGTCCTCCATTCGCTATTTAAGTGCAGGTTTCAATGCAGGTGCATGATAATGGTACATTCTAAATCAAAACAAATTTCACACAAAAATGATTTAGTATATGTAGAGACAAGATTAAATCAAGCCTATCACTTGTGAATTATATATTGTCACTTGTGAATGATGCCCAGCATAAGAAACATGCCTTTTTTTTTGCGCAAGTTTTTCAAATCATAGTCGCACACCTCATGTAGCCTAGCCCATAGGCCGATATGTTCTAAAAAGGTTTGTATCACAACTAAAGTGGCAAAATAACTTCTTAAAATGAAGCACATTAATCTGCTTTACAATGGGTGTACAGCCTAACTGGCATATATAAGCAGCGCGTGAGTTTCAAGTTTGGGGGAGATAATTTTCACCATAAAAATGCACCTTTATAATAAAAGCATTACATGCATAGTTGCATTTGCGGTCACTTTTGATAATGGTGTTTTCCGTAAATGGAACATTAACGCTTATAGCCTACTGCCATGTACGCATTGCTGGGCGTATAATGTGAAGAAATAGACTAATAGTTTATCAACATTTTAACATAAACGTTCTGATCTGTTGCGTCAGCCACATTGCATAGAATAGTTTTTTTGTTTGCTAGTGGTTGTATTCATTTGGGATCTATCGCATCCCACAACTGTCCCAAACTATGTTTGGAATATTTATTTCTCGCACAGAATAGAATAGGTCAACTTTTGTCCTATGGGGGATAGTAGATTGACATAGGCTAGTGCTTTTGCTGTTCGTGAGGCCTACTCATGTTCTTCCAATATCTTCAATATGCACCTCGGAATTGGATAAGGACGCGCGCAGTTGCAACCCCGATGTGTCTGTCTTCACTTGTAGCCTGTGAGAAAGACCTAATCATGTGACTGGGAGCCGTGTGAGTGAGAGACGCTTCGGATTGTACAGCACACTCAGGGAGAAGGGCACAATGCAGCACTCCGGGCCGCAGAAGGCATTCATTTTTTTAGGGTGCATTACGACCACAAAGGGGATGCCGCCATGAAATTCAAGGCATTTACAAGTGTTTGTCAAATTGTGAATGAGAGACTTTTGGAGTGTGTACAGCCTGCGCAAAAAACAAACAAATCAGAGCTCATGCCTTTCAAGCAACTTTTTTCAAAACATCATTAGTCTCATCATGCAGCCTTAGTGTATGAAAAATCTCAACATATAGCCCAACGTTTGTAGAACATCTAAAGTTACATTAATAACTCTAAAATAAGCATGTAGGAATACCTATTTCTTTGTTAACCGCTCAACACAGAATAGCCGAATGTGCGCACTCCCTCAAATCATTTGAAGAAAATATTTATAACTTTGTTCATTGTATTCTTCATAATTAATTATAAGCAAATCTTGTCTGCTAAATGAACTAGTGTAGCCCACAGCCATTTGGCACAGATCAGGACCTAACAAACATAAGGACAACTCAGAGTATGCTATTCTGAAATAGACTAAATTTTCTTCATATCATGTTTCTTTAGACCTGTCTAAAATAAATAATGTATTTATTGTGAAGGAGTAGGCTATATTACTCTTATTTATTAGGCTTTTTGTAAGCCAGGAGATGCTAAATGTGTTTATGTTAATTAACAGTTATTACTATGAGGACCGACAGTTATTTGCTTGACAATTACCAGCTGAGGAAATTTCGCCACAGCCCTAGTGAGCACTCTCCCTATGCACACGTTACTTATTGTTTGCCTCCATTATACTCTTAACTCTCTCCGATAATTGGGGAGGGGGAAAGGATCTGAAACAAAGCACAAATTAATGAGTCATTTCATTTATTCAGAGGGAAAAACTGTATAATCAGTAGGTGTTGAAATCTGCTAAATACTCCCTGTGTTCCGATGGGGGGGTCTTGAATCACAACGGGCCCTGTCAAAACATGCAAATGAGGGTGACGCGGTGTCCGTTTTGACAAACATAATTAAGGTGTTTCAATTTGGGATGTGCTAATAGAGGACCACAGGCCTCCCCCAGGTCTTTGCTAATTGTGTCGATTGCTTTAAAGCCCTTCAAAATAGTTGTGTGTGTGTGTGGAGTGTTTTTTTTCTCTTCTCCTTCTTATTGGATAATGAACTGTTAAGAAGTGTTAGATCTTCCTTTGCCATCTTTTGTGAGAGTTTGAGGAAGAGCAGCCTGAGGTATGGTGTTGTACAGATAATTAAAAGGCAAAAGAAATCATGTTGCGCGCTTTGATCTGCCTGTCAACTTTCTGATTAGAGACGTGAAAGCCTTTAATCAGGAGTATTGCGATTATTATCGTTCCTAAACTGTTGAAAAAGAAACTGGGGAATGTTTCTTCTTCCCCCTCAGCTTTTTTTCCTTGAGTCCGTTTCCTTAAACTGACAAACTTCTTTGGGGTAAATGGGATATTTGGGGTTTTTCAGGTATATACCTCCCGTTGTGGCTGCCAGGTTTAGGGGTGGTTCATCCTTGTTTCATACGTTTTCATCTTACATCTTTTTTCCCTGTGATCTCTTCATCTTTCTATCCAGTTTCAGTATCTCTCCTTTCTACACGGAGACCGTTTGTCAGCGGTGAGAATGTCAGACGATAAGCTTTAATGTATTCCCCACTACATATTGTAAGTAATACGCTAATAATAATAATTTGTTGTGTACTTATTTGTCCTATTTCAAATATGTATGAGTGTGTAATATACATGTGTGTGATTAGGAAATGTGTTTTTGCATATCCCAGCTCGCCCCGAGACACCCTCGGAGGGTGAGATCACGGCCAGGGTTATCAACAGATAACGGCAGACAATTGGGGTCAAGTGCTTTGCTCAAGGGCACATTGGCAGATTTGTCACCTTGTTGTGAAGCTTTATTATAAAGGCAGCTTTACTTTCATAGTCTATGGCTTCGTTGTATCCACGCTACCGAGGGCTGAAAGGAGTCTGATGTGTTTATACTGTATGAACCAGGGTTGTTTTTATTCCACCACTTCATAAATGTTCTGCGCATTCTGACCACAAGCTGAATCAACACGTACAGATATTTCCGGGAGCAGTGGAAATGGAATGAATCAGTCGAGTCCATTTGATCCATAGAATTGACCAGCGTTGCTGTGGGGACACTGTAGATGTATGGGGCTGACCAGCCGTCCGTGGAAATTCCCTGTTTTTAATTGAAGGCCCTGTATGGTGTCGTTCCCGTGTTACGTCTGTGTGTTGAGGCAATCACAGTGTGGCCCAAAGTCCATTAGTTTTCATTTGGATGGTTCAGTAATTCCAGGCAATTTGCTGACGAAAACCTTCCCCCATTTCCCCCCCTCCTCCTTCTATTCCCTTTGCTATCCACTATTGTGGTTCAGGTTAATTTAGTATTGTTTTGGGGATTTAAACAATAAGACTTTACAGCTGTTGAACAGTTTTTATATATTGGTTCTGTTTTAACTTGATGATTTTAGAACTTTTGCCTCAAGTAGGCAGAGTGTCATCAGTGCAGTCGTGTATTTAAGTAATAAGGCCCGAGGGAGGTGTGGTATATGGCCAATATACCCCGGCTAAGGGCTGTTCTTAAGCATGAAGCAACGCGGAGTGCCTGGACACAGCCCTTATCCGTGGTATATTGGCAGAAAAAAACGGAGGTGCCTTATTGCCATTATAAACTGGTTACCAATGTAATTAGAGCAGTAAAAAAGAAATGCTTTGTCGTACCTGTGGTATACGGTCTGATATACCACGGCTTTCAGCCAATCCTCATTCATGACTCAAACCACCCAGTTTATAATGACGTTTTTTACACTACAAGTAGGTTATGGGATGCTGAACGTTAAAGTTCCCTTTTTATTTGTAAGCTGGTGCATTGTTTTGTGCCTGGGTATCTGAGTGTGTATGTCTGGTCTGAGGCCATGTCTACAGCCGCGTCTGCTTGTCTGAGTCGTTTCATAAATCTAAAACAACCGGCCTCGCTTTCCGAGACTCATCTATTCTCATTCAGGACGAGTGAGAGGGACCTTACTGTTAAAAGTCAATATGAGAACGGAAGTGTTTGAACTTGAGGCGGCGAGGGAGGGAGGCAGGCAGGCAGGGGAGTTCAATTGTAGAAAAACAGTCTTCATTTTTTCTCCCACTCCTGTTCTGCCTGAAACAAATGGTTCTATTACCAGCTGGTCCTCCTAGTCGGCCTGGTCATTTATACCCATTAAACCTGCGTCTTATCAACCATAAGACTCCCTTACATCTCTCCATCCGCCAATTGTCCGTAATCAGCCATTTAAAACCACGGCGGAACATTTCCTTTGCGTCTTGCTCCGGTCTGACGGACAGGCGAGGGAGGAGGAGCAGGGGAAGGGGGGGGGATGATGAATAGGCTAAGTTGAGTGGCTAATAGAGATCTGTCTTAATCAGAAGTGATTTGTCAGAACAGGAGCTCTGCGGGGTCAGGGCACAGGCCATGAATAAAACACAGCCCAGCAGAGTGAAGAAAGGCCTCAGAAATACACCCGGACTGACTGCCCACCACGTCGCTGCTCATAGCATCATACACATGCAGACAAAGGCCCACAGCAGGGCTGGTCAGTGCACTGCCTGATTGGTATTCACCCCTATCTGCTCACATCTATGCAAACTCATGCAAGAAAAGAAAAGCTCTTCCAGCTCAGCTCACTGCTGTTCAAATAAAATGCTGACTAAACACTATTGGTAATAGTATTGGGCCAGTAACCGAAATGTCGCTTGTTCGAGTCCTCGAGCCTACAAGGTGAAAAATCTGTCTGTGCTCTTGAGCAAGTGACTTAAATATAAGCACCCACTCGAGTGAGCTGGACTCCCCATTGTACCCACCACACATTCACATGTAAGAGCATCACACTGTAGATTCACCAGATGCTGCATGACCCCCAATGACCTGGTTCTGGCCCTCTTGACTTTGTGAGCCAGGTCAGTCAGTGTGACCAAGACTAGACACATGGCCTGTGGGCTCAGCATAACAACCTTCCCTCAGCGTGTACAACGTCCCTCAGCGTGTACAACGTCCCTCAGCGTGTACAACGTCCCTCAACGTGTACAACGTCCCTCAGCGTGTACAACGTCCCTCAGCGTGTACAACGTTCCTCAGCGTGTACAACGTTCCTCAGCGCGTACAACGTTCCTCAGCGCGTACAACGTCCCTCAGCGCGTACAACGTCCCTCAGCGCGTACAACGTCCCTCAGCGCGTACAACGTCACTCAGCGTGTACAACTTTGAGTGTAAATAAAATGATCCAGGGGAGTGTACAAAATAAGAACTTTTCCCCAGGGATTATCCTTCCTTAACACATAGGAAGTCCCACCCAGTTGACTACTTCAAAATGGTCCTCAATGCCACTGCCCATGCTAAAACAGGCTTTTGGGCGCTAGTCCTCTGTCTGTCTCTATGGGTGAGACCCAATGCATCTCTTCCAACACTAGGTCAAAGAACCAAAAAGGAGGAGGAGGTAAACTGAGTCAATGCACCATTTGTTCTTATCTAGTCAGTTCTGCTAAACTCCCTAAAGAGCATGAGTTAATATATATAAATTCCTGCTCTCCAGTGGGGGTGTGATTATAGTGGTGGTGTGATTATTTTTTGTCACATACCGGATAGGTGCAGTGAAATGTGTTTTACAGGGTCAGCCATAGTAGTACGGCACCCCTGGAGCAAATTGGGGTTAAATGCCTTGCTCAATGGAACAATGGAGCATTGAGCGTAGAGGCAAGTTTCAGTGATTCTGAATTTGAAGTGAATTTCATTTAGCTCAGCGTTCAATTCCCACAGTAAACCATTTTCCATTATTGTGGGAAAAGGTCATGACTTTTCATAAATAGTGGCGGATGATAATAACTCTGCGTAGTAAGTTAGAGTTGATTTCTCATTGTTTGTTAATTCTCTCTGATCCAATCCCTCTACATTTTACAATTCTCACTCGTTGTCAGAAACTATGACGTGTTGACACAGTGCCGTCTGTAGTGTAACGGACCGTTCCGGAACATAAAGCCTGGCGATGAGCTGTCAAAACATCACAAACTGTTACAGGTAAAAGTATCTAACACTTCTATTTCAACGTGAGATTCTGTCCATGATGATGAACTGTGTGATCAGACATACTTGAAGTGTATTTCCGTGTTGATTGTAGCTTAAATACAGCCTACGTTGAGATGGATTTGGGGGGACACTTTCCTTTCTTCCTGTGTTCAGGAAGGAATATCATCAGGGGAGGAGACGTTATTAGAAAAGCCTTCTTTCATCCTCCTCCACAGTAGCCGATAGTTCTCAACGATAGCTCCCCTTTCGAGGGAACAGATTTGGCAATTCCTCAACATTTCCTTTACTCTCAGATCACCGTGATATACAAGTCAGGATTCGACGTCCTTCCATCTACGAAGACATCGGGAGATGACGTGGAAACCGGCCATTAGGGGTAACAGTGAGCGCTGTTCCCGTTCAAGAGGTTTCTGTTTTGTGGACGGGGATGGCGGATTCCAAAGGTTGCAAGTTCAAATCCAGCAATTCAAGATGTTTTTGAGATTTTAGTTTTAAGCCTATCCCAAACCTTAACCCTTACCTTATCCATTCAGAGTTAATGCCTAACCTTAATAAACACTTGAAATTTGAAGTTTGAGAAACATGGATGAACGCCTAATTCTGAGGCGAGACTGAGCGCTTGTTGCTTTGAAAGTGACTGTGGTAAAGGGAGAGAGGCCGACGCTGTCGATGGAAATCCAAATGTACCGCAAAGAGCTCCAAGTGGCTGTGTTTGAGTGATCGAGAAGTAAAGATTGAAAGATACAGAGGGAAAGGAAGATGGAGGAGCTGGGTAGAGGGTGAGCCCCCCCCGTGGGGAGGCGGTGTGTGTACACAGCTAATGGTCCAGTGGGGAAGGGACAGGACTGTGTGTGGTGAGGTGAGGGAATTCTTAATGGCAACATCCATTTGTGGTTACACAGCTAAGGGACGTGTTTCTCTTTGAACTTGTGGTCTTGGCCCTGGCTGCCGAAACCAGAGTCTTTAATGTGTTCTACAGTCTGTCGGCTCTGGGGACTCTTCATCATAACGGGATTGCGTTTACAGCACACCGGCTCAGCTATGACATTCAATTACAACTTACCTATGTAGGGGAGACGCTGTCTGCACCGTTGTTGGCGTAGTGGTTATGCGCTTCATCAGTAGCGGTAGTAAGTTGAAGGATTAGTAGCTGTGTTTATCAGCCATAGAAATGATGGCACCTAAATCAGTTGTGGTGGCTGTGGTACATGTAGCCTAGCTAGCTGATGAGAATGTTGTTAAAAGTGGAAGCGGGTCATGTTTAACATTCATGGAAAGGTATATAATGTACCCTACCCATATAAAGTAATTCATCCTCATTTTCTCATTGGCTGCCTTTGTCTGCCTAAATAGACATACCCAAAAGTAACTGCTATTCATGCGTAATTACATGACTCTGACATGCCTAAACTTGGTATATTTGGAAGGAAGACATCTGGGAGATGATGAGGAAATGATCAGAAGACAGATAGGAGTGACAGTTCAGACTACACAAGATCAAGCACACACAAATAACCTTTTTCTTTTTTAAAGTAATATTTGACCTGCTATAAGTGAATTATTGGTTCCCAGAGCTGAAAACACATCAGATGGCTTTGACAACATGTGAACAATATCAACAACAAAAAATGGGATTGATAGACCTAACAACTAGAAATGGGCAGTTGTTTTAGTACGTGTGGTCATGGGACATTTACAAGTGTCATTTCAACCTCTCCAAAGTGTCCAAATGTGGTAATTGCACTGTCTTTGCACACTGGATGTGCCTAAAAGTGACTGTTCACTATAAAAACTACACTTCTACAACACTAACTTCTCTCAAACATTGTGGTGGTGTCAGGGGACAGGGGATATCCAAGTATTTATCATATTTTTCATGCGCAAATATATAGTCACTTGGTGGACATTCAATGTTAACAGGCTAGATTTGTTCCTAGCGACCAAATTGAAGCTTACCTTGTAAGATGTTTGAAAACATGTAGATTGCCATAGCAGCCTTTAGTTCAACACCTAGCGACCAAATTAAGAGATGCTCCTCTTGTGTAGGATTAAAGAGGCATCGTGCAGCCATAATTCGAGCGGACATTTTTCAGTACAACTTTCACTTTTTGAAAAGTGAAGTGCATCTGTTAACCATTTTTAATTGTGTATGGCCTTACTTGAGACGTAGGCCTATATTATTCAGACCGAGGTCCCTTTACACTACATTCGCACCTCTGCCCCTGTCAATACAGTAGGATATCATTGGGCCCTATTCTTCCGCAACGATCTCATCCATCTTCTCAGTCTGAGTGTGTGCTTTTCCAATAACGCGCTCTCTGTCTTCATCCACGCCAACGACGATGTGGCTTGACTTGTGTAGCACTTGTCACCCTCATCTGTCTTAAGCCCCATCCCGGACAGAGACGGATGGCGGCGCCTAGTTGTCTTTACAGAAGACTTCCTGCCACAGCTCCGTTCCCTGTTTATCCCTTGTTCTTTTGGAGGGGACTGGGAGGCGTGTATTACTATGGTTACTAATACCTGCATTCAGCCTTTTAATCGACCCTATTTGTCACATGTGACTGTTTGTTTAATCTGTGTATCCTTCAACCTGTCTCGTCCCTGATTTAGAAATGAATGAAGGCAGAAAGAGGTGCGTTGTGCGCCCGTTGAGGGGAATGGAAGGGAGAGGAAAGGGAGTACAAGCGTCACTCATTCGACAGCCCCCCAATCTCTTTTTCCTCTCTTGTCTAGCTGCCAGATGTAGCCCATTTTTCTGCGGCGTTCCCCCAAAACAAGCAGAGCGGCACGTGGGCTCTTTGGAGTGCCGCACCTGTGTAGTGTAATCTAGTCAGGAGTGCGTTGTTTACGCCGGATTGTTTGGTGCGTTTGAAAGCCGTCTTTGATCCGGGCTACAACAAAAAAACGATCCCTCCCTCATTTCTAACCCTAATGCAGTATCTGCTTGCTGTTGATGACAGTGGTGGGATCTTGGGGGGGGGGGGGGGGGGGGGGGGTTCTCTCCGCCTAACCCAAGGGACCAGGAAATGACAGTGACCACTGACGAGCTTGTCAGACGCCTTGTTGGCGACGTTTTAGAAGTGTGCGTTTAAAGTGCTTACATCCACGACGGACGAGCAGCATTTATTAAGAATGGTTTTATGAATATTGCATCAGCTGATTGGATTCCAGTAGCAGGATGTCACGTGCAGCCTGGGATATTGTTGTGAGATACTCGAGTTGTGATATACTGTAAGTGATAGAGAAGTGGTGAGACCTTGAACATCTTGTCCGTTCATCTGAGCATATCCTGACTGAGACCTTTAGAAGTTGAAGATTCAATTAAGCCATCATGAAAGCAGTTGTTAGCATTTTAATATGAAGATCTTTACCTATGTTAACTATTTCAAATAGAATAGAATTTCATATAGTTCAGTTTTTTTCTGAGTGTATCTATTATAAGATTGTGCCTCGAAATGAGGATCAGTTGCTAGTGGTGTTCAAGTTAATGGTGCTGTCGGCACAGCTGATCCAGGCTCTGAGCTAGGCTCAGTAAGGCTTAACTAAGCCCGGCATGGGTTTGGTACAATGTTCCCTAATGTTGGGAAGTTAGTGGACTGGTTGATCTGAACTCGACAGAGCTTGGCTGAAGGAGGCCGAGCACGGTCAGGTTTTAGCTTCTCAAGCTGGTGTTCAGCAGGGTAGTGTGTCCGTCTAGCATTTTGTGCTGTAGCTCAAGGAGGAGTACCATGCGCAGAGCAGCATAGCTAGCCGTCTGCTGGCGAACACACACACACACACACACACACACACACACACACACACACACACACACACACACACACACAAACACACCTCAATGTCTATCCTCTATAGCTGTGAACTAGACTATTTGGCAACAGTAGCAGAGCATGGACTTAAGTCACTGGTTCAATTTCGGGATTTATTGCTGTCATGTCCTTAAGTGACACACTTACCTTGAACTTCTGTCAGGGAATGTTCAGTGAGGAATGAAAGGGAAGACCGGTGCAACCCAGGCACAGCGTATTCATGCAAACAACTGTGTTTCTCCTCTCCTTGTTCTTCAGAACAAGTTGGCCAAGAGATCCTGGCTAACCTACACACCGACCGCGAGAAGATCCAGAGATCCAGAGATCGGGTGAGTACATGTGCACGCGCGCACACACATGCAGTGCACTGGACATGAACCGTTAGCCTCTAATGAGCGTGTAAAGGCCCGTGCTTGAATGACAGTGAGATTGAAGGCCAGAACAAAGAGCTGAGGACAACAGGGCAGTGTAGTTGGTTAGGGACATGGTCAACATCCAGTACTGTACTCATGAAAGCCTTTGTGAGTCCCATGCAATGATGGCATGTGTGATGTAAGACTGTCTAAGCAAACACACACGGGTGCGCACACATGCACGAACGGACACACACACACTGACTGAGTATTAGGCCTTGTGACTCTCTTTACCTCTCTTTCTATACTGAACAAAAATATATATGCAACATGAAACAATTTCAAGATTTTACTTAGTGACAGTTCATATACGGAAATCAGTCAATTTAAATAAATAAATTGGGACCTCGTCAGAAAACCAGTCAGTATCTAGTGGGACCAGCATTTGCCTCGTTCAGCACGACACATCTCCTTTGCGTAGAGTTGATCGTGGCCTGTGGGATGTTGTCCAACTCCTCTTTAATGGCTGTGTATGGGTGACAGGTCTGGTATGCAGGCCATGGAAGAGCAGGGAAAATCTCCGCTTCCAGGAATTGTGTACAGATCCTTGAGACATGGGGCCCTGCATTACAATTCTGAAACATGAGGTGATGGTGGCAGATGAATGGCTCGGTAATGGGTTCGCGCCCAGGCTCTGTCGTAACCGGCCGCGACCGGGAGGTCCGTTGGGCTACGCACAATTGGCCTAGCGTCTTCCGGGTTAGGGAGGGTTTGGCCGGTAGGGAAATCCTTATCTCATCACGCACCAGCGACTCCTGTGGCGGACCGGGTGCAGTGCACGCTAACCAAGGTTGCAGGTGCACAGTGTTTCCTCCGACACATTGGTGCGGTTGGCTTCCGGTTTGGATGGCCCTGTGTTAAGAAGCAATGCGGCTTGGTTGGGTTGTGTATCGGAGGACGCATGACTTTCAACCTTCGTCTCTCCTGAGCCCGTACGGGAGTTGTAGCGATGAGACAAGATAGTAGCTACTAAAACAATTGGATACCATGAAATTGGGGAGAGAAAGTGGTCAAATTCACACACAAAAAAAAAAAAAAAAAAAAAGGTATCTCTGTGCATTCAAATTGCCGGCGATAAAATGCAATTATGTTCGTTGTCCATAGCTTATGCCTGCCCATACAATAACCTCACCGCCACTATGGGGCACAACGTTGACATCAGCAAACCACTCGTCCACACAACGCCATACACACGGTCTGCCATTTGCCCGGTACAGTTGATAAAGGGATTCATCCGTAAATCAAATCAAATTAAATGTATTTATATAGCCCTTCGTACATCAGCTGATATCTCAAAGTGCTGTACAGAAACCCAGCCTAAAACCCCAAACAGCAAGCAATGCAGGTGTAGAAGCATGGTGGCTAGGAAAAACTCCCTAGAAAGGCCAAAACCTAGGAAGAAACCTAGAGGAACCAGGCTATGTGGGGTGGCCAGTCCTCTTCTGGCTGTGCCGGGTGGAGATTATAACAGAACATGGCCAAGATGTTCAAATGTTCATAAATGACCAGCATGGTCCAATAATAATAAGGCAGAACAGTTGGAACTGGAGCAGCAGCACGGCCAGGTGGACTGGGGACAGCAAGGAGTCATGTCAGGTAGTCCTGAGGCATGGTCCTAGGGCTGGTACTGAAGGCTGAGACAGGAGGGGTCAGGAGACACTGTGGCCCCATCCGAGGACACCCCCGGACAGGGACAAACAGGAAGGATATAACCCCACCCACTTTGCCAAAGCACAGCCCCCACACCACTAGAGGGATATCTTCAACCACCAACTTACCATCCTGAGACAAGGCTGAGTATAGCCCACAAAGATTTCCGCCACGGAGAGGACACTTCTCCATCATCCAAGTGGCCGTCGAAGATGAGCATTTGCCCACTGAAGTTGGTTACGATGCCGAACTGCAGTCAGGTCAAGACCCTGGTGAGGACGATGAGCACGCAGATGAGCATCCCTGCGACGGTTTCTGACAGTTTGTGCAGAAATTATTCATTTGTGCAAACCGAGTTTCATCAGCTGTCCGGGTGGCTGGTCCCGCAGGTGAACAAACAAACGTGTGTGCGTGGAACTGTTCTGGGATCTTTTATTTCAGCTGTTGAAACATGGGACCAACACTTTACGTTTATGTTTTTGTTCAGTATATTGCTCTCTATCACTTCTATTCTCTTCCTATCACTCTCAATTTTAGAGCATTAAACTGTGGCCCTCTGTCTCCCCCACCATCTCCCCCTCTCACTCTCACCCTCTTTCTCTGTCTGTCTGTCCCTCCCTATGTAATCTTCCTCACCTCCACCCTTCCTCCCTTAGACAGACACACAGGTAGAGTAGACAGAGCTCCAGCACGGTGAGGGGCCCCGCTCTGACGGTCCATCCACGGAGAATGCTAAAAGATCACAAAATGGCAGTGGGCCTCGCAGGCGATTTCAAAGGAAATCCAACATTTCCTTTCAAAAGGTCTGCCTGCCGTCTAAGGAGAATAGTCTCTTTTTCTCTCTCGTTTTTTTCCCCCATGAACCCTCACAGGCCCTCCTCTTCCTTTTAAAGACATTTTGTGGGTCGAAAAGCAGTATGGGGAGCGGGGGAAAGAGAAGAAAGACAAGATGTGAAGACACAGGATGGAAGCGTCGGTAAACGTCGTCCTTGCATGGAAAAGACAAAGGATTAATGGGTTTGGGGGGTGACATTGTTTAAGCATGAATACCCAGACACACTTGCGTTCACAGTGAGTGGCACACACACAATAGTTTCACTCACTCACTAATCACACGCATGCACTCAGCATGGCTTTCCCTTAGTCAAATCAGGTGTCAAAGGTTTTGTTGTGTTTTTTTGTTTCTGGTATAAGTGGAAGTCGACAGCAGAGACTTGAACTTGTTTTTTTAACTTCAATCACTGAGCACTGTCACCAGTCCTCACAGTAAATTAATTCCTTAAATACTTAATTAGAATAGATTGTTTGCCTTATTGCCTCATCAATCTCAGGCTATATCTTAGAAATGGGCCCTTATGATATATATGAGAGAGAGAGAGAGAGAGACAGAGAGGGAGAGAGGGAGAGAGAGAGACAGAGAGGGAGAGAGGGAGAGAGGGAGAGAGAGAGGGAGAGAGGGAGAGAGAGAGAGACAGAGAGAGAGACAGAGAGAGAGAGAGGGAAAAAAAAGTGTATTTTGGGCGAAAGTTGGAAGTCTCTGGGGTGCGATCCATCCATGGGGTTTGAGAGAGACCTCAGGCGGCTGTATGGCTGGTGTTAGTGCCAGCTACCAAAACCACATCTGAGCCAGCTCAGCTTGCCATCCATCACGTTCGTCAACACAGCCTGCCAGAACAACCCTCACATGGAGAGAGTGAAAGAGATTGAGATGAGCGAGAGGGAAGGAAGGAGTGAGAAAGTGTGAAAAGAAAATATGAAGACAACAGAGGCAAAAGGGTAAATAAATGTCAGGGTGAAGGGTCAGTAAGTGTGGAACATAGTAAGAGTTAAATAGATAAAGAGCTGGTGATATTTGGGGTTTGTAGGAAAGGCAAAGCCAAAGGTGCAGGGAGATGGAGAGAGGGAAGGTCAGAGAAAGCCTCCCCCTCCTGTCTCTGAATAGTCTCTTACACAGCGAAGGCCCCCCCATCACAAATGTGACTACAGCTAGAATTCTGTGGATTCTCATTCGTCACGGTGTCAGCATTTTACTCCACACACAGATGTAGTTGCAGCACAAAGTTTTCTGCAGACCACTTGTCTCTTTCATTCTACAGGCCTTCTCTCATTTGCTGTGTTCGTCTCTTTCCAGAATATTTTTCTCTGTCTGAATTTTAGCCCAGTTTTGCACATCAGCAGTCAAGTTTTCAAGATATAGGACTTTCAGAAAGCAACTAGCCACATTTTGTATCATCATGATGTGGCAAGTTACAATTAGCTTTTTGAAGTCTTCTATCCTGAACTTGACTGCTGCCAAGCAAATCATTTTGGGACTGTATCAACAGTGGACTAATGAGAAAAATATATAAATATTTGGTGTGGATCATTCCTTTAATCTCTTATGTTCTTTCTTATACCCTGACTACACCTATCATGTCGCGTGCGCGAGCGTTGCAAAATAAATGTAGAAATCTATTTTATTCAATTATTGCACCCACACTGCTCGGGCGCTCCAGCGTTGCCAAGGGCTAAAATAGAAGTCAGTTCTATTTGTGAAGCAGATCGCGCTGCAAGTCCTGCCTCTCTCATCTGCTCATTGGTTTATAGAAGCAGGTACCCACGTGCCATCTCCTCATTGGTTATACCAACGTGGGTGACTGAAAGACGAACGAGGTCGGTGGCGGTACACGGAACCCAAACCGGCTGCGAGCGTGTGCCATCGTGCATAAATGTATTTTGTCTCACCACACCAAACGCGATCACGACACACAGGTTAAAATATCAAAGCAACAACAAGCTAGCTAAATAGGTCAAATTAGCTAGCAAGTGCAAGCTAGCTAGCTAAATTGCCATAAAAATGTAATGCTTTTCGACCTGTCCCCAAATTAATGTAATTGGTTCAGAGTTTGTTTTGATATTTTGACATGCGTGTCGTGATCGCGTTTGGTGTGGTGTGACAGCTGGTTTGGGTTCCGTGTTAGTTTCTCTCCATCTCTGTCTCACTCACTTCTCAGTCACAACTGAGCTGTGTTATACTAGGAACACCACCCCATTCACGAAAATGCATCGCTCCTACAGACAGTAAGTCACGTGGCCTTAGCTTGCTATATAATGCAGGCAGACTGGCATCCAGTTACTGTTTGATAGAACATTTGAATGGGTAAAACAGGTGGCCTACTAGATTGAGTGTGGTATGATCGTTGATGCCAGGCATGCTGGATCCAGTATCTTAGAAACAGCCGTCCTCCTGAGCTTTTCACCCACGACAGTGTTTCCAAAGAATGGCGCGACAAAAAAACAACATCCAGTCAGCGGCAGTCCTGTGGGTGAAAACCGCTCGTTGATAAGAAAGGTTGAAGGAGAACGGCAAGGATCGTGCAAGTTAACAGGTGGGCCACAAAAAGACAAATGGCGGCACAGGACAACAGTGGTGTGCAGAACGGCATCTCAGCAGGCATAAATCCTTGATCCTTGTAATGGCTGGGCTATTGCAGCAGACGACCACACCGGGTTCCACTCTTATCAGCTAGAAACAAGAAGAAGCGATTCCAGTGGGCACGCAATCAACACTGGGCAATTGAGGAGTGGAAAAACATTGCCTGGTCTGATGAATCCCGGTTCCTGTTGCATCTTGCTGATGGCATAGTCAGGATTTGGTGTAAGCTGCATTAGTCCATGGACGCATCCTGCCTGGTGTGAACAGTACAGGCTGGTGGCAGTGGTGTACCGGTGTCCAATCTGCAGAAACTGCTTGATATCAGCATGGACCAACATCCCTTTTAGAATCCATGCCCTGAAGAATTCAGGCTGTTCTGGAGGAAAAGGGGGGCCCGACCCAGTACTAGATGTGAGTGTATATGTCTATATGTGTTACACCTGTCCTTTCTCCTCCCCCTGCTTCTAGCTGAGAGAGACAGACGCCAACCTGGGCAAGAGCTCCCGCATCCTAACCGGCATGCTGAGAAGGTAAGAGGCAGGTAGGGACCTTGATTCTACTGCACGTCTCTGTAGATGTCTTCAACTGTGTCATCAACCACATTTACATCCACTCATTTAAGTACAAATACACTGTAGAAAGGCCTAGAATGGCAGTCATACAGTATACACAGATGGTAAATACATGTGTTATGAGCACATACATAAACCCTGTCACTCATGCACACTCAAACCCACAACATCTTATTTATCCCATATAGTGTACTGTGCTGTTCTTCATAATCCTTTGTGAGTGGGATAATATTGTGTTTTGAGACCGTTGTAATCAGTGGGGGAAGGGGAGGACCGTCCTACTCAGTGAAAAAAAAAGAAAGACGTTTTGCAAGGAAGGTCTACAGTAGCCTCAACTGCACTCGGTGGCAGCACCATGGTGTAGCCGGAGGACAGATATTTTCCATCCTCTGGGTACATTTACTTCAACACAAAACCTAGAAGGCTCATGGTTCTCATCCCCTTCCATAGATTTTCACGACTTCCGGAGGACATCCCTCCAACCTATCAGAGCTCCTGCAGCATGAACTGACATGTTGTCAGAAATTGAATCAAGTACTGAAAGCATAAGCTACAGTTACCTAGCACTGCACTGCATAAAATATGATGAGTAGTTGACTCGAAAGACAATAGTTGGACAGCAGAGAGAGAGAGATTTTGTTGTATTTCTTTTCACTTTCACTTACTTAGCTATCTAATGCAGCTAGCTAATTTAGCCTACAAAAAAATATGTTCAAACATGGAGGAATGCTATTTATGTTAGCTAGCTAGCTTAGGGTATCCAAAAGTGGAACTCTTCCAGGTAAGCTTTCAGTTCTATAAATGTATTTCCATCAGTGCCAGCCGGTGTAACTGCTAAACTGCTTGCTGTTGTGTGATTTGTAGCTGGTTTATTAACACGTTAGTTCTAGTAATTACGTTGACTATGACTATAGCTAATATGGTGACAACGATGTAGGCCTTGTGTAGTGGTTGTGGTATGAAGGTTTGGCTTGGGAAGGTTTTTTTGCCTCGCCACAGACAGCTGTTGTGTTGCACACTGAAGTCCACGAGCGAAGGGAGAAGGTGAGAGAAGGAGAGCACGTAGATGTGAGAAGAAATTACTGTATAGAACAAGCAAATTTATGATGCTGTTTGAATGTAGCTACTATGAAAGTGAACTGCGTGTGCGGGAGATCAGCAGTGTATTCATTCCGCCGATTCTAGTAACGTTTCTTAAATAGAAGCAAACGGAACGAAACGGGGATAAACCTACTTGAATTTCTCCAGTAGAAACTTTAGTTTGCAACTCTTTGGACTAATGATTATAGATCAACTAGATGCAAACTAGATGCAAAGTGTGCAAGGCGGTATTGAATGTGTCTGTCACCTTGATTACTCAAATTTGTCTCTCGACCTGTGCACCTACGTTGTAAACTTTCATTCATAGGCTAGGTTGTAGCAACCTCATGATGGGTATAGGGAAATTTGAGTGTCATGTAGTAGCCTAAACCTATTGCTGTTACATTTAACTGGTTGAATGTAATATGAATGACAGTCATCCATTATGCTGTAATAGAAGTAAGGCCATGCTAATTAAAACAATTATCGGCCTCCCTAATCTTAAACAGCACTGACCACCACTGATTGTAATGCAGAGTACTGTTTTCTGTTGTAAACTTTGTTTTAGTCCATCAATATAATGCAGAATAAGATGAAAGCTGTCCAACAGCCAGTACTTGATGTGTTTAGACGAACAAGAAAAACACAAGCTGTACACTCCAATTTTAACAATTTTCCGGCAATTTTCACAAACACACCACCACTCATAGACATCTCTCTCTCTCTCTGTCTCTCTCTCCTCCTTTCTTTCTTTCTTTCTTTCTTTCTTTCTTTCTTTCTTTCTTTCTTTCTTTCTTTCTTTCTTTCTTTCTTTCTTTCTTTCTTTCTCTCGCTTTCTCTCGCTTTCTCTCTCTCTCTCTCTCTCTCTCTCTCTCTCTCCCACTTACTCATACACACACAGATTAATGTCTTGTCACATCACCATTTCATAAAGTGCCTCTGTGCCTACCCCTGAACCGTGACGCCACGGTTTTGTTTCTTTTTTTTATTGCCCAGTATGGTTTTTGATTAAGAGTAATATGTAAATGACACCAGCTAAATGTAAAATCCTGGGGCTAGGAAGGAAGTGCCAATTGAAATAGATGCTTCAGTGCCTGTAGACAATCAGGGGCAGGCGGGGCAGCGTGGCAGCAGGAGCCCAGGCAGGGCTGTGATGCCGACTGTAACCAATATTTCTGCATATGTCTCCATTTTGTCAAGTCTGATTAGAGGAGGCCTAGGCTCGCCTGGTGTCACCCAGAGCTGTCCAGAAATCATTCATCATCCAGCTCCCCCTCCCTTGTCCTCTCCCGCCTTCCCTCATCCCCCTGCCGCCACCACCCGAGCGCTAAAGTAAATAACACACACTTATTTCAATATTATCATATTCATATTAAAGTTCAGCTGTCACCTAATGGGAAGACTTAATCAAACGTAGAATTTAAGAGCGGTAGCGCCTGCCTAGTGTGGCTCAGGCACGCCGCGCCTCAGGTTTCTCTGGTTAGTCCCGACTCAAATCAGGATTTATGAGGGCCATTCTAAAGCGCGGTGGCCTCTAGCCTCTTCCCAACCGATGCCTTGCTTTCTGCTTCATGGGGCTTCGCGTTTGTCTTTTAGCAAATACCACAAATTTTTTAAGCTTTTTTTTTTTAATGCGTTTGAATAAAATAGTGTTTGGTTGTACGATTTTGTTGACTATATTCATCTCTAGAAGTCATTTATAACCAGAAAATGGGACAAACAAAGGTGCCTCGTGGCGTAGTTTTGATATTTCCTCGTTTCATTAGATTTCACACATTTGATACCTTTTATTCGCTATCATGGAAATTGTTGTGCTGTTTGGGGGGGGGGTTGGTGACTTTCTGCTTAGGCTGCTTTTTGAGTTCTAAGCTTACCAGGAGTCTGTGAAAGAGTTCTAGTGTTATGTAAATGAGGCCAGTAGGTGAACCTCTACCACTACACTATGCTCTGCAACTTCAGTTGTGCTTAATAAATTGCCTTATGGTACTCATTTGGTACTCCCCTTTTTAACTTTTTTCATTTTTTCCAGTACAGCAATTCTCTTCACCTGAACTGTTAGAGGGTGACCGACCCTTGTATTGAATATTTAATACTCTGAAAGCAATAGGTATAACATAGTTCTGTCAAGACTGCAAGACTATAATTTTTTTAAGGTGAGAAAAAGAAAGAGGGAGGGAAAAATAACACTGGAATTAAGACGCCATTGGTCTTGTCACACGCCTTCTGTTTTTTTCCTTGTTGACCCTGAGGAGAGGGGAGCCACTCATTAGTCGATCAGTGCCTGAAACCTTGCTGCTATAGTAGGTCCGCAAGACTGGAGTTGAATCAACACTGTCCGACGCTACTCCTCTCCAGCATTACATGGCCTGCCATGTCGTAGGCCCTCTATTACTTAGCCTAGTGTCGACTGGTGGAGGGCTTCTTCCTCTTCACACTATTACATTATTAATCTAATCATCTGAAGTCCTGAGGGTTTTAATTGTATTGTCATGGTCATGGTGATCTCATTAACTCTTCATGCTAATGTCTGTTAAAGGAAATCATAATATTATTCAAAAGTAATCATCTCAATTGATACTCATCGGGAGTGAAGCGGTATGAAATTGGTAATGCACAATTATAACATTTCCCTTTATTAACGGCCACTTGTGATAATGTGCTGCTGTTCTTCCCAATGACGAGCTGTAAGGGGATCTGCAAATGTTGCATTAAGAGGTGTTCAGGAATAGCCTATACCGCCAACCCATATCAATCAATAATATCAATTCATTATTTTCTCAACCTGCTGCATCACATCAATTCATTAAGAGGAAATTGCACACGGCCTATTATCTCTATATGTTGTCCAATGGAAACCATGCTAATGTAGCTGACATAATGTGCAAGCTTACTGTCAGTAATGCTGACAGTAAGACGTGCAGTAGGAAGTGGTGTCTCTGTGTGATTTGAAGTCTTTATTGGTGGTACCACTGTCCTGTGAGGGGTGTAAGGTGGGCTGGTGGGGGAAGCAATGCCTGATTAGAGGAGCCACAGGCTCCAGCTCTCTCCTCAGTTACCTCAGTACCATGGTGCCCTGACATTACAGCCCTCACACTATGGACACAAAATGGCTCCCATGACTTTGCCCAACAGAGGTGGACTTTCTGTGGCGGGAACGGAGGCGACTCCTGCTGCTACTGCAATCCTGCCCAGCATCTCCTCCCAGCCCCTGCACACAGCAGAGCAGAGCAACTGGAGAGTTAAGCTCCAGACCCAGTTAAGCTCCAGACCCAGTTATGACCACTGGGGTTCTGGAGGGTTCCTGGAAGGTGGGGGTGGGTGGGGGGCAGTGTGAGGCCAAGGGGGTGGGGTGTGGGTAGGAGGGGGTTGGTCTTTTCACTAGCGGCTGATCGTGCATGCAGGTGGTCGAGTCAGTCGCCAGTCAGATCAAAAAGTCAAACCCCTGGGTAGACCTCCCTTTGAAATGGGAATGGGGCCGAGATATCAGACAGAAAACATAAGCATGCCCCGACCGCAGAAGGACTCCATATTCATGGTGGTAGCAGGGCTGACAGCAGCAGCAGCAGGCAGGCAGGCAAGGGCCACAGACTTCAGAAGAGGGCTCTGGTCGCTCTGGACATTGATTAAGAGATCAGCCCCTTTGCCTGGTCCTAGGACTCTAGTCCCAGCATGCTAACTCCCTTCAGCTCCACAGAACAAACCAATGACTGACGGTGTGCAAATGCAGCGTGCCTTCCGCTAACTTGCTCCACCTTTGCCAAACACGTTGCTTGCTGTATTCTATACTACACTGAATATACCAAACCGTCGAAACACCTTCCTAATATTGAGTTGCAGCCCCTCCCCCCCACAAACACACACATTTTGTCCTCAGAACAGCCTCAATTCCTCGGGGCATGGACTCCACAAGACGTCAAAAGCGTTCCACAGGGATGCTGGCCCATTTTGACTCCAATGCTTCCGGCAGTTGTCAAGTTGGCTGGATGTCTTTTGGGTGGTGGACCATTTTTGATACACATGGGAAACTATTGAGCAGCAACATTGCAGTTCTTGATACACACAAACTGGTGCAAACTGGTGCACCTGGAATCTACTGCCATACCCTGTTCAAAGACACTTAAATATTTTGTCACCCTCTGAATGCAACACATACACAATCCATGTCTCAATTGTCTCCAGGCTTAAGTCTTTCTTTAACCTGTTTCATCCCCTTAATCTACACTAATTGAAGTGGATTTAACAAGTGACATCAATAAGGGATCATAGCATTCACCTGGTCAGTCTGTCATGGAAAGAGAATATTCCTAATGTTTTGTCCACTCAGTGTATGCTGGTACCCCTCAACCTGCACTAGCTCACTTGAGCCCTTGTTTATAAACTGCAAACTGTTCTGCCAGTGCTGCGTTTTGCTAACCACTTTACTAAGGATAACATTAGGGATGCACGATATATCGGTGAACATATTGGCCGAAATTAGCTAAAAATGCCAACATCAGTATCGGCCCGATGTCTAGTTTAACACCGCTGTTAAAAACCGATGTCAAAGCTACCGTGCATACCTATATAACGTAGATACATGACGTAATAACGGCACGTACAATTTTGCGCTACACGTGCAACACAGCATTCCTAACCTAGCCCACATTGTCTGCTGTGTGGATCGAGCAGTCAACAAGTCGAGCAGCCATTAGAAAGTGTAAGAACATTTCAGCGAGATAACTCAAAGGTGAAATCCATTAAAGCCAAGGTAATGGAATTCATTGCCCTTGACAATCATCCGTTCTCTGTTGTGGGTGATGTTGGCTTTCACCGACTGGTCGAGCACCGGTACACACTTCCAAGTGCATCACTGCTATTAGCTTCTCTAACATATATACTATGGAACACCGTTTGGGTCTTTGAGTGTCAAAAAGGATACAGTAGCACTGTCAAAGCCGTACAAAAAAAGTATGCAAACAAGCAAACACCGGCTACGAACAATGCGTTTACAATAACGCATTTGAACTTCTGTGGTAGCTAGCTTTAGCTTTGTACCTAGCTAGCACCAATACAACCAGCCTGAAAACAATGACCAGCAGAAACTGCAGTCATTTTCATTATTCTTAGCAATGATTTAGGGATCGTTGTGAGTAAGTATTAGCTAGGTTGCCACTTGTTGTTCGCCTATTGAAATTGAACTTCAGTTCATGAAAATAAATAGCTAGCCAGCTACTTAACCCTGTTACCCAAAGCTATCAGCAGCCAGCTAGCTTCATCTGGTTAGTGAGGCTCAACCGGACCGGGTTATGTGTTGTGAAGCTAGCCACTATAAGGATTAGGCACAATAGTGGAATTTGTGTTTTTCCTTCAGAATTGTAATATGCCATTGACAGTGATGCAAATGAATACAAAGGCTGCAAAGTCCACTATTGGGACTAATCCTTAATTGTAGCTTCACATAGATGGGTCCGACCACCATTAATCGAATAAGAACTGTCTTATATATTAGGGTTAGCTAGCTAACTATAGCTACTGAAACAGATTATTGTGTTATTTGACGTGTATTTTTCTTGACACGCAAAAATCCAAACGTCGTTCCATAGAAATCCTGGTTGAGAATGAAACGACTGAACAAATGAACAACGAAACAGCACAGCAAGTAAGTGAAATAAATAGGTTTTGATGATGTTATACTGGTTATGGGGACATACGTAAATGCCAACAAAATAACTTTTTTGTGCGTGTGTGTGTGCATGCGTGTGTAACGTTTATTTAACTAGGCAAGTCAGTTAAGAACAAATTCTTATTTACAATGACAGCCCGGATGACGCTGGGCCAATTTTGCACCACCCTATGGGACTCTCAATCATGGCTGGATGTGATACAGCCTGGAGTCAAACCAGAGACTGTAGTGACACCTCTTGCACTGAGATGCAGTACCTTAGACTGCTGCGTCCGTGTGTGTGTTAACTATTTAACTGTACTAGAATGCTTAAAAGGCTGCAAAAGTGTTTAATATCGGTATAGGTATCAGGTTTTTTGGCAAGGAAAATATCGGATATTGGTAACGGCCAAAAATATCATGTCGGTGCATCACTAGCTAACATGCATCCTGACATTGGTAACCTTATGTGCATATGATCATTCACTATATCCCATGAATTTATACAATGTATGTTTGAACAATTTGTTTTATTACATATTGATGGTTAAAGAAACACTTCCTTTTGATTCACTGGAAAAGAGTGTGGCTGCATTCATTCGTACGTTTCCCAGTCCCATTAAGGCGACATTCGCAAACAATGTCAGGAGAGAAGGAGATCCAAAGGGCGCCGCCCCAGAAAAGCGTTGGGAGTAGGGAGGGCTCTGAAGTCCTGAACACCTCCAAGTTTAGGCCCTTTCCATCGGTATTGGCAGAGTATCTTTTTCCCAGCGCTGGAATATTAACTATGTGATATGTGGGTCATGTAATTAATGGAATTCAGCTCCACCAGTGGGCTGTGTTAGGAGGCAAGTGGTAGGGAGTCTTGGGGGCCCTATTGAAGTCTTGTTGTGAAGTCGAACAAAAAGATTCCATATTATTTTTAATTAAAGCTGAATGATGGAACAAATTATACTTGTCAGTGTTTTTTCTCTCCTCGTTCCTCCATTTCAGTCCTTTTTTCCCCCCTGTCCTTTTATTTATTTGGTTTGCCTTTTTCGAGGAGGAGCGGAGGAAAAGCCTTGTTAGGATGCGGTAGTCAGGGGAGTTCGAGAGTGGCTTGGGTGGAGCAGTGGCAGAGGGGGCAAGGCAGCTTCTCCCACTCGCGTGTACTCATACACACATACTGTATATATATATATATATATATATACACACACACACACACACACACACACACACACACACACACATTAAAATCCCACAGACTTGCTTGTACTCTCACTCAGTCTATTTAATTTTCTGCTGTGTGAAGGTCAAACCTGCTATTGAGTTTTCACCCACCTGTGTGCCATAATAGCTACCAGAGGAAGACTCCACTAGTATCTCTGTGTCAACGCCTTTGGCGAAATGAGAGCTCGGTCTTCCCAAAGCTAAGTTTTATGGTTCTGCCATTGAACCTCACCTGTCCACTCTGCTTCTGATGGTGTGATGTTCACCTCTTACCTCTCACTATCCGAATCACTTGAGCTTTGTTTTAGCCACCATTCTTTTAGAATGGCCAAGTCTCATCCACATGGTGACCTTTGGTCAAAAATCAACCAAAGTCTAGGTCTGGTCATGTTTAGATGTTTTGAAGCAACGTGTTTGATAAAAGGTCCCTTTTTTTATTTTTTCATCTGAAGTCATTTATGCGAACCAGAGAGTCTGGAATATCCATAGCCTTGCTCTTATTGCCTATCCCAAGAGTAGTGGACCGATCCCAACGGATGCCTCTCTTTGATCTGTTTCTCTTTGTTGCGGCGGATAATTCCATGTACTACGTTAGTACTCCGTTACCTCGTGTCTCGCAATTTATTCAGCCTGGCTGATAACACTTTGGCGTTTGCTTTCCCTCCCTCTGGGTCGCCCTATCTGCTCCCTCTGTGAACTTCTCATGTTTTCCTCTACTATTTCTCTGGCAAACGAATGCGTTGTAGCTGGCTGCGTCTTTTGCCCATCTCTGGCGAAGGCAGCTGGCTTTTGTTAGTGTGTTTGTTGTACATGAGCGTTCAGTAGGGCATACAGCCGTACTGTAGGGACAGTGCGTTGGAGCTTAGTGCCATGTGTACAATGCTGAAAGGCTTTATGAGCAGGCCTCTGTGGATTGGGGATCTTTATCTAAATTAGACAGGCTTCATCACCAATCCACATAAATACGTTGATTGTGTAGCTATGGAAGCAATGGCAGACTGCGAGGAACTCCCATCTAGTGTCAAGCAAAAAACATTGTCTTAAAGATGATTCCCTGCAATTCCACAGATTTTGTCATAGCTTATGCTCTCTGAGTGACTCAAACATTTAAAAAAGTGTTCTCTCTGACGGTCTAGTTTTTTATTTTGATGATTGTTAGTTCTCAAAGATCATCTTATTTAAATGAAAATATAGCTCTGTTATGTTTTAAACATACTTTATATCTGGTTTTAGTCATTTAAGTTTACACTGAAAAGGTTTGACCTTCCCGAAAACTTATTTTTGGGAGTGGCCGCCACTGCTAAATAAATATAGGGGAAACGCTGCTGAAGGCCACTATATTTTATTATTTTACAGTACATTCAGTCTATGTCGAGAAAGACTGTACATTCAGGCTTTCTTGCTCTTATTCACTCTTCCTCCACCACTCCTGTTAGAGAGTGCTGATGGGGCGCTTTTGGAGAAAGGAGAGAGACACAGACAAGCCCGGGCTGCAGAGAATGGGGTTGTTGACAAGGGCAAAGATGGGCTGTTGTTTTCTATAACCAGTGCATTTGTTTATTGAGGGAAGAGACTGTTAACTGAGTAGCTCTGGCCTTCTCTTCTCTCCATCGTTATCTGAAGCACAACGACAGATAACTGCCGACACAATGGAAACACTTGAGGAAATGAGGGATGCAAAGTAAAGAGCAGGTGATTCCACACAGGTGTTGTTCCGGAGTTAAGTAAGCAATTAACATTTGGATTTATTATGTGTCTCCAGTAGCTGCTGCCAAGGAAGCTAATGGGGACCAGCAAAATTAAGGCCGTTTTATCAAATTTAAAAAAAAACATTACAATACATTCAGACTGTGCGCCCTCAGGCTCCTACTCCACCACCATCACATATATACTGTACAAAATCCATGTGTACATGTGTGTGTATAGTGTGTGTGTGTGGTGAATGCATGTGTCTGTGCCCATGTTTGTGCTGCTTCACAGTCCCCGCTGTTCCGTAAGGTGTTGTTTTTAAATCTAATTTTACTGCTTGCATGAGTTACTTGACGTGGAATAGAGTTCCATGTAGTCATCCCATCATGCTTAGGGTAATGTACAGAAATGTATGGCAGGCCATTATTCTGGCTACCATGCCCCTACAGGGCGCACGTGGTCACTGAATGTTTTGATGAGCATGGATACGATGTAAACCATATGCCACGGCTGTCTCAGTCACCAGATCTCAACCCAGTTGAACACTTGGGAGATTCTGGAGCGGCGCCTGAGACAGTTTTCTACCAACAACCCTCTAAATGATGGAATTTCTTCTGGGAGAATGGTTTCTCATCCCTTCAATAGAGTTCCAATCACTTGTATAAATCTATGGGAAGGTGCATTGAAGCTGGTGTCCCAACGTCCTATTAAGAAACTTTAGTTTGCTGTTTCCTTTATTTTGGCAGTTGCCTGTATATTTGCCATGCCTATAGGCTTTAATGGTGGCTTCAGATACTGCTTGTTTTTTTTCAAGGTTTTGTTAGGATATTTCACTTACTACAGTGCTAATTTGGGATAGTATTCTATCAACCGTATCCTACTTTTGGATGGTCTTGGAAGTTACCTGGAAGTTGCCGTAGTTTGCAGCCTTATTGCAATACTTCGACCCGATTTTCAATTCCAGATGGCAATGTAACATTTTAAAGACGATAAACAGAATACTGTCAACATGTCACTTAAACCAGTGGAGGATACTGCAATAGCTGCCAATCAATCAACTAGTTTTCTACTCTGGAACGGGGATTTTTACTCTCATACCTTTCCCAACACTGTGAGGTCAACCCCGTACGACATTGAGGTGACTGCTTATTCGACCTTTCTGTTTGCGTCCCGGTTGAAGTACCCCCCCCCCCCTCCCCAGGCTGTTCTGGCGTCCCCCCATTGAAGTGGCTCCAGGTGTCACTCCAAGGGTATCTGCCTCGTTTGATCAGCCGTTGAGCACCTGTCGGGCTGCGGCACCCTCTGATTCCCCCGTCAGACAAGAGACACCAGTCTCCCATCCAAAAGTTTTGCCTCTACTTTTGAGTGATGGCAAGGGGAGCTTGGTGGCAGTTAACGTGTAGTGGTGACAGTTAGGTGGAACTGGTCTGAATGCTGGTTTGATTACCTAACTCTTGAGAGTAGCCGTTGGGGAAAGCCTTGATTCCCCTCACTGTAGAAGAACAAAGCATGAAGGTGACTCCATATGCTTCTCCAGACCCAGACAAAACACAAAACAGCCAAAACAACGAAAAGAAGACAAAATAAACATAAAAACAGACTGATGCAGTGATGTTATTCGAAGCCTTGTCTTACAAAGTACAAAACAACGCACTCTTCAACCGTCTTAGAATAGTGTCCAAAGGAGGTCCCTGCATTCTGGAGAAATGAAAGAAGAACTAGTTTGCAAAAGACAAAACAGATGAACCGTAAAGGAGGGAATGTTCTGTGGATATCTGTGCAGACACCGATGCCTGCACTTCCTGTCTTTCATTTCTCTTTTTCCTTTTCGTTCCTCCTTTTTTTTTTTTCACCTACTGTGTTTGCTGAAATTACAGGTGAGTCCACAGAATGTGGCTGGGGCTCTTTCATCAGGAGAAAGAGAGAGTGAGAAGGAGAGAGACACACGCTTCTCGTGGTGCAGTGTTGTTTGTGGAGCCCATTCTCCCTTTGTGTTTCTCGTGATAACTTATTCAGCGCGGCCCATTCATCTAGGGGTTGAGCGCGGGTGTCCGTCAGGACGAAAATAATGAGGCGACGGCGGCACGGAGTAGCTCCTCTCCCTCTGCCTGGGTCGCCGTCCCCCTCCTCCCTTCCTCCTCTCTTCCAGCCTCCCATTATCAACAGATTTAAATAGATAATAGGGGGCCTTCTTCTGGACATTTTGAAGCAATTAGAACCTATCACACTGTTCCTCCCCTGACTGTCGTCCCTCCCAGCATGCCATTGTGAGTGTGTGTACGTCTGGGCTCTGCGCTCCTGCCTCAGAGAATGCAGGATACTTCTGCATTCCTGGACACTGGTATGCATGTGGAAGAAGAGAGAGGCCTGGTTTGTCACCATGTTTTAGCACCGTACAGACTCTAGCCCACTTGAATATGATGGCTTGGGCAGCATGCCATGCCGAGACGTGCCAAGCTGTTCTGTCCTGGGCTGTTTTAGCCTGTCAATGGTTTCCAGGATGGATGTGCTGTAGCAAAATACCTACCTTCCTTTCGCTCTCTGTCTCTCATCGACCCTTCTTACTGTCAGCGGACACATTGGTTTGTTGTGACTGAAAAAGGGGATCAATACTTGGCCTACAGAATGAGTTGGTACAGGAGCTCAGATATGTTCTTCAGCCCCGTCACTTTCCTCATTTTTACTCTTCGTACACACCAGATTCTCAGTGAACGTTTAAGATCTTCAAATATTCTGCCCTTTGCTGTGGAATTTAATAATGCATGGGATCACCACTACTCTCCGTCTTTCAATGTTGTAGTGCCCTCTTAATGGGAATAAGGCGTTGTGTGTTTGATGGTTCAGATTTACTGCATTTACTTGTAGAGCTTTCAGTCAAATGAATAGACAAATAGAATATATGTTTGCTGTGTGCCTGGTACTTATCAGATTATGGAAAACTAGTGTAAATGTCTATCATGTCTTTGAGGGGGATCCTTATGTAGTGTTTGTGGACAATTGCACTGAGAAAACACATGAAGAAACATCACCGTAGACTGTTTTTTTTTTTGGCATCTAGTTGGATGGTTAAGCTGAAGCTTTGCTGTTGTTGTTGCATCTCTGATCTCTGTTTGGCTGGGTGTAAACGCGTGAAATATTTACGAATTCTGAAATGCATTTTTTTCCCTTTATATTCCTTCTCTTCTATCCTTTCAATCACATCTCCCTGTCTTGTCTGTCTGTCTCTGCCTCCCTCTCATAACCCACCCTAGCATACCCCCATCTTGGAGTTTCGAGGGTGGTTATGGAGAACACAATGCAGGATCGCTCGTTGTGAGATGTTGACACTTTCGTGTTGCAGATAGCATAAAAGATTCCCTATATCACAATGGGAGAAAAAAATAAAAACCGGACCACATTTTCAAGAGGTTGTACCATCACTCCCATCAAGCCTGAGGTTTGTTTGCTGTGGGGAGTTGAGAGGCTTCTATCATGCCCCTTCTCAAAGGTTTCAGTCCCTCGTTTATGAAAAGCTTCCAACCTTGAGATTTTATGATTACCACGTTGATGGCGTATTGGGGACAATCGAGGTCTGAAAAACAGACAGACAGAAGAGGGAACGCTTCACTCTTATTGCTATTCCGGGTGTTAGCCAGTGTTGCCTTCACTAGCCGGCTACCACCCAGTTACTCAACCTTGCACCTTAGAGGCTGCTGCCCTATATACATAGACATGGAATCACTGGCCACTTTAATAATGGAACACTAGTCACTTTAATAATGTTTACATACTGCTTTACTCATTTCATATGTATATACTGTATTTTAGTCAATGCCACCAAATATTTATGTATTTCTTCATTCCATTATGTTACTGTTAGATTTGTGTGTATTGTTGTGAATTGTTAGATATTACTGCACTGTTGGAGCTAGAAACACAAGCATTTCGCTACACCCGCAATAACATCTGCTAAACATGTGTATGTGACCAATAAAATTAGATTTGATTAGACTATTTTTGTAGGGAATTGTCATTTGTCTGTTTACTGTATCCATATTGTATATACTGTATGTAGATTGTGTATATTCTGTCTGTATATTTTATCTATTGCTGGCAGCACCATTTCATCAAGTAAAATTCTGGGTATATGCAAAGTTCTTGCAGAATAAAGGTACTTTATTTAGTTCCACGAGTACTTTGAGGGGAAAAAACACATCTTTTTTATAGATATTTATTCTATTTGACACCGCAGCAAAAAGATTGCGTTGGTCTAATAAGGCTGGGGGTTGGTGTGATTCGTTTTTGTGTGATGTTTGTATCAAGTGTTTAACTGCTGTACAAATCTACTACACTTCTGATCTGGGTGATCTGGTAATCCACTAGGGCAGGCCATACAATCTTTTATTTATTTATTTTTAACGGTAAAAAAATGTTAGCTTTTGGATTATGTCACTTCGGAACTTGTTTTGTAGATACTTTAAGTTGATTTTGTCATAGAATGTATAGGACATTGCACCTCAATAGATGCTAGTCATCATTTAAAGTAAACACTTCTAAGGGAAGATAAATATGACCAAACTAGAAAAAGTATAGGTAACTTCCAAAATAAAGGAAACGCCAACATAAAGTATCTTAATAGGTTGTTGGGCTACCACAATCTGCCAGAAGAGCTTCAATGTGCCTTTGCACAGAGTTTACAAGTGTCTGGAACTCTGTTGGAGGGATGCGACAATTTCTTCTAGGAGAAATTCCATCATTTGGTGTTTTGTTGACGGTGGTGGATAACACTGTCCAGAATCTCCCATAAGTGTTCAATTGGGTTGAGATCTGGTGACTGAGACGCACACACGACTTTTAAACCCCCTATGTTTCTTTGAGACCCCTCTTTCAAAGTCTCTGAGATCTCTTCCCAGTCATGGTAGCCAAAAAATAATGCGCAACTGGGCATTTTTATACATGACCCTAAGCATGATGGGATGTTAATTGCTTAATTAACTCAGGAACCTGCTTTTAATTGACTTTATATACCTCATTTACTCAAGTGTTTCCTTTTTTTTGGCAGTTTACCTGTACATTACCTGAAGAGATTTTGTGTGCTTGCTTCAGCTGGCTAAAAATATTTGTATGGTTACTTAGTGGGTTACGTGTTAGTTAGATGCTGAATATAAGCTGAAGCAATTAAATATAGTAAGAATAGGTCTGATTACTTTAGTAGGCTATTTCAGCACGTCAATTATGAAAAAAATAGCAGAACTATGCCTCACCTCAAGTCCGTTAAACAGTTCAGAACATTTGTATGGCCCTATCTGTAATTCATTGAATCCCGGCCTTAGGATGACATTTTCCTTTATCTGGATTGTATGTTAGCCATTGGACCAAACCTCTTGCTTGTAGAAATCATCCACTGTTAGGCCTCACTCGGGTCCTCCTCAGTAAATCACAGCAAAGTGTCTTGGCTTCTTTGACCCACATCAGCGTGGTCAATGACCCTTCATGAAGTGACTGATGTCCAGGCTGGACAGGGTTCATGACATGATATTCGCTGGACGCCACATCTGTGGAGAACAGCTGTTGGGCAATCTTGTGTTGTTCTTTTACACCCCCCCAGCCTACAAACGTGTGTGTGTGTGTTGATGTGGTCTTTGAGCTCCTGCTCTTTTCCGTGCATGGAGCTTTGTTTGTGGGACCATAAGAGGAGCGTTTAGTGTCAGTTGCAGTGAAATGTGATGGGGGAAGGTGGAGCAGGCCTCAATACAATCACACACTTATAATTGAAGCGCCCCGATAAAACTGGTATGTTCTAATTGGTTCATCTTAATCGAGCGTTGTGTGTGTGTGTGTGTGTGAGAGAATAGACTAAACAGAAGTGTCAAGCCAGGAGAGTGTGTGCGTGTGCGCGTGCGTGCACCGCTGGTGACTCAATTCACTCAGCCTCTCCGAGATAAAGGCACACAGCTGCCACTTGTCCTTTCGTTTTATTTTAACACATCTCTCTCTCTCGATCTCTCTCTCTAACTCTGCCGGTCTTTCTCCCTCACACAAGGCAGAAGATTTTTATGTCTTATCTTTGTCTGTTCTATTTTCTTTTCGACCATCCTTCTTTCCTATCTCTCTCTTATTGCTCGAATTAATTTTTGGTCTTTAATTTAATAAATGACTAGAGAGAGTGTTCAGTGTCACTTTGCTTGTTAATAATGTGGGATGTTTTGCAGTAAAATAGTCTTGAAATGTGTGATATGTAGGGGGTGGGGCACCTCTTTGCAGCTTACTTTCAAGTCTTGGTAAAATACTTAGTTCTGACTTTGTCTCCAGCAAATCTGATCAAAAGTTCATTGGAATCCTGAGGTCCTTTTTGTGTTCTTACAAAGTCATATGTTCTCTGTCTTGTGTGAAGTGGAGAGAGGTCCAGTATTCAATCCATATTGAAGTGAGTTAAGCATTAGAGGTACATGACAGCATTGGATCATGTTCCCCATAAGTTAAACACACACACAGAGGGCGAAGTGCTTGAAATCTGCTACAAAAGTGTTAGAATGAAGCGTTTGGTTACTTATTGATCAGTTAGCGTCACCTAAGTCATACAATTATTTTCTACAGCGTGAATACGCAAAATATGTTCACTTATTTATTGTCTTTCACAATGAAGATTTATTTTGTTAATGTGAACTCCTTATTATAATAATAATAATAATAATAATAATAATAATAATAATAATAAATGGAATGCATCTTGGTGAATGGTGTTTATTTGACCTGCTGGGAGTTTTTCCCATACTTCAGTGCTGTGCAAACATGGCCCATATTCACAGAGCGTCTCACGGTAGGAATGCTGATTATAGGATCAGTTTTGAGTACAGGCCAAGAACAGAGAGAACACTCACAGGCCTCTCCTCAGAATACCTTCATCATTGGCCATTCTGATGCTCCACAAATGACTTGAGCATGCCCGCTGAGAAATATGTTGTGTGCTTGAGAAAAGACGAGATTAGTTTGTAGATGTTATTTATGCTGCTCGAACACTCGTTTTTTAAAAATATCTCCACCTCCAGCAGTTTGTGACACAGCTTCTTTTTGTTTATCTGCATTTCGCCTGGATACGTTTTGTTTAAAATTGAATGTAATATTATAGCGGGGCCAGTCGGCGGGATTGTAGTAGGGATTGATTGAAGATCGATGTTATAAATTCAAATCTCCCTACCATCATATCTAAGCCAATATATGACCGACCGGCTCGATTCGTCTTATGTAGCAAAATTTGAAATTGTGTTTTTCACATTGGATAAAAGTAGAGACTCAGAGCTAGAAAATTGTATATTATGCTTTGAAAGTTGATAAACTTGTAACCTCAATTTTGAGAAAATGGATCCTAAATGTTTGGTACCTACTGCAGAGCTGTTCTTTGTCTACACACATTCAGCATTGTTCACACCCTCTTAAGATTTAGCCCCACCCATCTCTTTAAGGATTCACATCTGAGGCTATGTACTAAACAACCAAAGATTTCAAGACTAAAGGCTGGCTTATACTATGGGTGTGTTTGTTAATTTTATCTGGAGTACCAGAGTGTGCTCTGGGCGTTCGTAAATTCAGAGCGCTTTGCTCTTGGAGCGTTCAGAGCGCAAACTGGATGCTCTGGCCGAGGAGTAGGGTTGATCCGAGCGTTCTGACCTAACAGCAGTCAAGCACCCAAGCTAACTGGCTAATGTTGGCTAGCTTGCTAGCTACTTCCAGACATAAATGAGAGAACATTTCACTGACCGTTTTACTCGCCCTAGCAGAGCCGTTTAGGCTGTTTTTATGTTATCCAGAGCATTAGTGACTGCAACTGTGCTGCTGGAAACAATTTAATTATGCTTTTTTGCCAACGTTTACTGACACCGGCCATATTCAACGGGTGTTGAGCGTTTCGTAAATTCGTTATTTATTCTGCGCTTTGGCACACTCAGATTAGAGTGCTCTGAAATTGGAGTAGATAGCCAGAGAGAATTTACCAGCTGCCATGAACCATAATCCCAACTCATAACATTACTACCCTGCAGGAATCTACAGGTAACTAACCAACCAGGTTCAATGTTAGCTAGCTAACATTAGGCTATAACTATCAATGCAAATGTCTCTGAGATACAAATAATATTACTCCACATATCATACTTGCTAGCAAGCCAGCTAACGTTAGCTAGCTAGCAAACACTTAAAATTTAAATGAAAACAACTTTCTGACAAAATTTGAAACGTGTAATATCTGAAAATGTAGCTAGCTAGACTCTCTTACCCGTATACATGGATGGACGCTTCTCCCTCTGTCACAGTGCCATGTTTGCCCTTGGTTTGATGATATAATCTGGAGACAGATGTTTTATGCAATGGCCTTCTGTGTGTTCTCTTTTCGACTCTGTCTGCATATTTGCAATCAAATGGCAGAATTTTCTCCATCTCCTTAGCTATCGTACTCTAATCCCACTGACTTCCAGAAAGTGGAGATCAACACTTATATTTGGGGAGTTTCTCCAAGTATTCTCTTCAGATCCTCTCCGCTCTGTCAGGTTGGATGGGGAGTGTCACTGCACAGCTATTTTCAGGTCTCTCCAGAGATGTTCGATCGGGTTCATGTCCGGGCTCTGGCTGGGCCACTCAAGGACATTCAGAGACTTGTCCCAAAGCCACTCCTGCGTTGTCTTGGCTTAGTGCTTAGGGTCGTTGTCCTGTTGGATGGTGAATCTTCACCCCAGTCTGAGGTTTTGAGTGCTCTGGAGCAGGTTTTCATCAAGGATCTCTCTGTACTTTGCTCCATTCATCTTTCCCTTGATCCTGACTAGTCTCCCAGTCCCTGCCGCTGAAAAACATCCCCACAGCATGATGCTGCCACCACCATGCTTCACCGTAGGGATGGTGCCAGGTTTCCTCCAGACGTGACGCTTTGCATTCAGGCTAAAGAGTTCAATCTTGGTTTCATCAGACCAGAGAATCTTGTTTCTCAAGGTCTTTTGGTGCCCTTTGGCTAACTCCAAAAGGGCTGTCATGTGTCTGGCCACCATAAAGGCCTGATTGGTGGAGTGCTGCAAAGATGGTTGTCCTTCTGGAAGGTGTTTGAGAAGGTTTGAATCCTTGAGATAAAAATATATTTTTCCAAGAGAGACCTGGTCCAACCAAGACAGCGGCAGGGGGAAACAATGTTGAAGACAAATATCAGACGTAACAACTTAGACACACTATGAACATTATAGACGTCGACACACATTCATTACGATTTACATTCAGACATACAGAGATAAAAATCAATCATGCACCACTGCATGAAATCCTGATGACAGTCACATTCCTTAGTAACATGCAAGTCAACCAACCTTTTAAGCACCTCCAAAGAAACAAGCTCCTGGTGTTTCAAACTGGCATGAAGAGAATTCCAATACCTCAGCGTTCAATAACTAAAACACGTTTTGCCATAATCCGTTCTGATTTTTGAAACTGTTAAAAGTAAGTGGGTGTGAGACCGTGGCTGGTATTTACGCTGAGTAAAAATATAAATGCAACATGCAAAGTGTCGAAACCATGTTTCATGAGCTGAAATAAAATATTCCAGTCATTTTCCATATGTACAAAAATATTATTTCACTCAAATTTAGTGCACAGATTTGTTTATCACTCTTAGTGAGCATTTCTCCTTCGCCAAGATAATCCATCCACCTGACAGGTGTGGCATATCAAGAAGCTGATTAAACAGCATGATCATTAAACAGGTGCCCCTTGTGCCGGGGACAATAAAAGGCACAGTTTTGTCACACAACACAATGCCACAGATACCTCAAGTTTTAAGGGAGCGTGCAATTGGCATGCTGACTGCAGGAATGTCCACCACAGCTGTTGCCAGAGAATTTAATGTTAATTTCTCTACCATGAACTGCCTCCAACCTCATTTTTGAGAATTTGGCAGTTTGTCCAACTGGCCTCAACCGCAGACCTCGTGTATGGTGTTGTGTGGGCGAGCGATTTCCTGATGTCAACGTTGGGAACAGAGTGCCCCCTTGTGGTGGTGGGGTTATGGTATGGGCAGGCATAAGCTACGGACAATGGCAATGCACAGAATGCACAGAAATAATTTGATGAGATCCTGTGGCCCCTTTTTTTTAAAGGTTCTGTGACCAACCGATGCATATCTGTACTCCCAGTTAAGTGAAATCCATAGATTAGGGCCTGTTGAATTTATTTAAATTGACTGATTTCCTCATATGAACTGTAACTCAATAAAATGTTAGAAAATATTTTGGTTCAGTATATTTTGGTTCAATATATTTTCTGACCTCATCAAAGAAAAACCAACATTAATCGTCTGTTTTTCCCAAAAAGGCCTTTGTAGAGCAGAGTATGTAGTGATGTCTAGAATGCCTGTTTCATGTCTGTTTCCTCTCTGAGGCCAACTTAAGGACAAGGCAGAGTAGGCTTTGGATGTCTGGATAACTCCTGATCAATTGCTCTTGTATGTTTTTGTGATGTCAGTCCTTAAAGGCTTTTCACATTACTTATCCACCTCTTTTTATTGTCATGTTTTCTATATTAACCCCAGGTAAAAAGTTGGTCTTCTTGTTTTTTGTTTTTTTAGCATAAAGGCTCTCTGAAGCAGATAATTATTGGTATATCCTTGCTCTGGGACAGCTCCTGACAAGTGCAGGGCTGGCCTAGACTAGGCATGCAGTTCCGTCAGTAATGACGAGTTCCATGTTGCCCGTGGCTTCTGGCCCACTGGGTTGTTTGTTTGGAGAGTGGGCTCGGTGGTAAAGCTCTATCCCAGCTGGCACTGCCCTCACCCTTCCCTGGCCGACTGTTTAGTGTTTGGGCCAAGCAGCCAGGCAGGCGGGCAGGCAGGGGGGTAGTTGGCTTGGCACCCCAGTGCTATCCCAGGCCCCATGCCAGCTGGACGGCAGACTCCTCAGCATGACCCGACCCGGGCACCCAGCATCTCCGTGGCGACAAGGAGGTTGGTTTGCACCTCCAGGGTCAACATCACCCTGTCGCTAGCTGTCCCGGGCGGGGATGGCCTTGGACAAAAATTATATTTCCCCTCCTCTCCCTTCCTCTTCCGGGGCCCAAACCCTCACCTTGCCTCTGCCAAAGCTTTCGCAAGGATGTGAAAAGCAGGAAGACGCTGACCTGTCCAGCTACAGCTCCTCATTTTTGGACTTGTATTGACATGATAATGATTTCTTCTTCTTAGAAACATCCATCGTAGGAGCAGAGAAGTAGGGAACAATGAAAGAGAAGCTTTTTACATGGGGTGAAAGGACTGCTTAGCCCAATTATCAGCCAAAATGAGGTTTCTGCTACCTCTACAGCCTTTTGACAGGAGTGGCTTGAGGTCAATAAGGTGCCTTGAACTTTGACCTCTAATTTCACTCTTACTTCCAGGAAATAATTACCTGGACGTGGCCTTTTGATCAGGACAGGCACAGCATTCCGAGCCTGACTTTTACTAACGATTCCTGGCCATTCAGACAGCACTGTTCAGGGCATAAAATGTACTTTTTGGTCCACCAGCTTCTGTGGCATACCAGCCACTCTGAATTTTTTTCATCAAAAATATATTTTTGCTGCTAAAATGACACCAACAAAACATACAAAAATGGAAGAGCATGCTTTGTAATGTTTATAAAATAATACATGTATTACTAGTAAGAAGTAACTAATGGGGTATATTGAATAATTACATATTTTAACCAAAATATCACAGACGAGACAAAAAGTTTCACCTGCCCCTTTGAGGGCGGGTGGTTACCGTGGTAGCGCGACTTGAGTCATGTTTGTGCCTGTGAAATTGAGTCCAACTAGTAGAAGCGTTATCTTCTCTTCCCTAGCAGTTGAAACTCAAACATCGAAAAACAACCTATCTTGTGAACAAAACAATGTAAATTGTCAAGAAATACAAGGACAATGTCTCACCTCAGTAGACTTTCGTTTTACGTTAATTAGACCTACTTTTATGCCTGTGCACAGCGCTTCTAAAAAACGTATCTTTCACTCATCAAAACGGCGCAATTCCTTTAAAAACAGCTACTGCTGCATTTATTTGTACTATAAATGTGATCGTACTTTACATTTTATTCACAAATGCAAGTGAAATGCTCACACTGTGGAGCCCTGACCACCCGCCAATGTGGCTGGTGAAATAGACATCGATCTTACCCACCATTGCCAAAATCTACCCGCATTTGGCAGGTGGTGGGTGTTAATTGTAGGCCCTGGCACTGTTCATCCTCACAGTTCAAATCAGCACAATATGTTTTTGTTCTGCCCCTGAACAGGCAGTTAACCCACTGTTCCTAGGCCGTCATTGAAAATAAGAATTTGTTCTTAACTGACTTGCCTAGTTAAATAAAGTTGGGGGAAAAAACTTGAGCTTGTTTTTGTGTTTTGAGCCTTCTGTATCTATGCGCTGTGGTTGTTTGCATATACAAACACTTTGAGTCTGCAGTACAAGAAATACTTGCATACTTCCATGCAAGTAGCACTGAATCGGCCCGGAACCCCCTTAAAATCCACAACTCCTCAAGTTCAGTTACTCGGACAGTTTGTTTATTTGTCAGAATGTTTGCCGGGTCACTGCGCTGCTTCCTGTCTGCTGGCTTTTGGTCCTAAACCCTCAGCTCCAATGGCGCCAGGGCCAACATTGCTAAGACGTTAAGGCGAGGTTACGAGGACATTGGCGTCTGGGCCTAGCAGTCTTGTGTCAGTTTCCCAGCCTGTTTGCAGAGCCTGTGAATCCCCAACCTCTGCTGACCTGTGTACATCCCCCAGCATCACACACACATGTGAGGAGCTGGACTGTCAGCCAGGATTAACGTTCCTACAACGTTGCACGACCATTGTGTTAACGTTAGTCCTCTGTTAGTCCTCTGGCCTGACAGACAGAGAAACCTCTGTCCCCATACATTTTTCCTGCCTCTTTTTGGGCAGATGCTGTTTTATTTAATAAGATGTCGATGCACACCAGCCGCATCGATGAAACCACCCTGTGGTGGAGCATTTCAGGACAGACTTGACATAAACCATTCCAATCGCTGGTTTCCTTTAACAAATTTTTATTAAATATGTTGGTGTTGTCTAAAGCGAAAAGTTGAAGTGAAGCACCCTGCAAGCAAAGCCTAAACTAGTCAGGGCTACCACATCCAAACGGGACAGTGGGAAGACGAGCTTGAACATCAAATCAAAAAATGTTTGTCACATACACATATTTAGCAGATGTTATTGCGGGTGTAGCGAAACGCTTGTACATGGAACACATGCTATTGAAGGAGTTGGGAGGTCCTGTAAGTTGACAACGGGATTTTTCTCCAACATCTACTGTAGGGGGATGGCGCCAACATATATCAGGACAAACATCTTCCACGTGTTGTAATGGTTTACACGTTTTGAAGGCTAACCAGTGAAATGTAGCTTCAGAAAGTTTACAGTACTTTTCCATGGCATTATCGTCTGGCGAAGGAGTTCTTGAGGAGGCCTCCTAAAAAGAGCTTGTTGTCATCCATCTCTCGTATTAAACTATTAGAATTTGAAGTTGGCTAAGCATCTATTCACTAGCTGTCGCTACAGTGGAAGTTTTGTTGTTGTCTCGTATTCCGACCCTACTCAATGGGACAAGTCAATCCGTCTTCATAGGCCTAGTTGCCATTCATTCAGGCCTTTCACTCTCGCAACAAACGTCAACTCACAAAAACATGTTTAGTCAGTAATCCATACACACCCTCGCCCATGGTGTGAATAGTTACGTGCCAGTCAGTAATGGTCAAATTATTGCCCAGTGTTTTGGTGTATTATAGCCTCTATGAAAAGTGCCATTGTAGTCCTGGACATTGAACAACCCTTCCTCCAGGCTTTGGTACAGTGACAGCAGTGAGGTCGCCTCTAGGCCAGGGCTATCAGAGCCCCAGCAGATAAAGACCGCACAACCAGACGTTATTATAAAATGGTGTCAGCAGTGGCAATAATTAGCATCTTTTGAATGAGGAATGTTTTTGGTTTATGAACGTGAGTTGTGCGTTCTCTCTGTCTCGTTCTCTGTCTCGCTCGCGCTCTCTGTCTCGCTCGCTCTCTCTGTCTCGCTCGCTCTCTCTGTCTCGCTCGCTCTCTCTGTCTCGCTCGCTCTCTCTGTCTCGCTCGCTCTCTCTGTCTCGCTCGCTCTCTGTCTCGCTCGCTCTCTCTGTCTCGCTCGCTCTCTGTCTGCCTGCCTGCCTGCCTGCTGTAGGAGTTGACCAGGGTAGATGTACATGCTAGCTTACTGAGACCTCTATAAAAACTATTCTGGACACATCAGGCTCCTGGCCTTGCTTTTCTCCTTCCCACAGAACCCTAAAGAGCCCAATCCCGCAAATGTTCTCATGCTAACAGGCTTCACAATGAATCTGTCACTTTATGGAAACCCACCAATACTAACAATGGGCTTACAACAACATCTTAGTGTTTGTGCCATTTTAATTGGAAACCTCAGTTTGTTTAACTTCCTTTTTCATGTTCAGTCAGTGTTTGAAAATAGAACTGGGTTAGAGAAGCGTTAGGCCTCATGACAAGCAGAATTACAGTGCTGTAGTTTATAACATGGATAGGATACTTTGGTAACACTTGACACCCTGTGTCATAACATAACAGTCATAAGCATATGATATGTCATAACAGCTTACATAACTTGTCATATGGCCATAGCACTGTCTTGACCCATATTTTATCCCTATTGTGACATATATTGCATTATTTTATGGCTGTTTAACTTGTAGAAAATACACGTTATGACACTGTCAAGAAGCATTATGACCATCGTAGGCCTTTCTGGCTTATATGATTATCACGCACAAGCCCTTATGTCAGTCAAAAAGAGGGTGTCTTGTCCTGCTCCTGAAATCTGCTCCTGCATTCATCCCAGTCATCAGCAACAAAGCATTGGGGTATGTGCATGTCTGGCATCAACGTGTGCGCAATTACAATGATCATTTAATATGTTCAATTAAAATACTGTTGACACGTAGGCTACGGTGTAATGGAATGTGTTTTGCCTCGTGTGGTAGGTTTTGTGGGTTTTGACACTCTTATGTAGGTGTCACAACCAGCCATTAAAGTAACGCATATGTCACAACAGGTCTTAATATATGTCCTGACAGTGTTTTGACCGTATTATAGCAAGGATGTGAGGAGTTGTCAGCTGTTATGCCGTGGTTATGCCATGGTTATGCCATGGTTATGACCGTGTCATAACGTGTTATGAAGCTGGGTGTCAAAGCGTCACCGATACTTTCTACCGTCCAGCCCCAGGGTTGTTCCTGGGATCGAGACCAGGGGACGGAAGGGCCTGAAGCTCTTTAAACTGTCCGAGTGGCCGTTATTGAGCCATTCTCCATCTTTATTTCTCTATCCCTCCCTTCCTCTGCATCCGACCCGCTGAATAAAATGAATTTTTTTCCCTCTTCCGAATATTGCTTCTTTTTTTTTCTTTTTTTTCCCGGTAAATGTTAAGATCCAGGAGCGGATCAATGGCTCTGGTCCTTTGATGTGCCGAGACGCATTACGACGGCCGCCTTCTAATTGGCCAGGAGAGCTGTAGAATCGATGTCGGCTGTAATGGCCTGACACAGGATGGGTGTGAGACTTTATTATCATTTAATATTTAGACACGACGTGGGAGGACCCGGTCGGGGTTAAATGTATATGGGAGGTAAGCAGATCGATCGGAGGGTTGGGGGAGGAGGTCGCAGGGAACTTGACGAGCGAGCGAACAAATGAGTGGCGGTGCGAGCCGGACCTCGGGCTTTATCGGATTTCTCTGGGAAGTTTAGACTCGTAAACTCAGAATGTCGCTCTCTGCCTCTCTCTTTCCTCAAATAGCCTGCGTCAGAGCAGTGGAAGGAAGATTGACGACCGTGATAACGTCTATGATTTTTCAATAAACACAATAACAAAACATAGGACATCTTCTGTTCCTTCATAACAACTGCTGAAAAAATGGTATGGTATCCCTTTGTATACAAGAGGTGGGAAAGAAGACACAACACAGCCTCTGACGAGGGACTTCCTGCATCAGGTTAGGGTAATTCCATGACCCTAGGGGGTGTGGGTGTGGGACGTATTTCTGAGAAGGGGTGAGGCCTGCGTGTCCTGAGCTACAGTTTGTCCTTTTGTCGGAGGTGGAACTGTATCTCTGAGAGTAAGACTGAGGAGGGCTCGGGGATGTTGCCTGATCTGTGACTCTCATCCTCTCCCCGTCTCGTAACATCGCCACAGGGCGGTGGGAGACTGGAAGAACTAGAGAGGAGGGAGGTGGAGAATAGCATTCACTCCTAGAAAGCTGTCAGTCAGGATATTTCTGTTGCACTCAGGATTGATACCTTAATCAGTGTACTTAGTGGAACAAAGATCGGTAACAGGCGGGACAATGGCGGGCGTCTTGGTTTTCGGGGCTGTGACCCAGTGCCTGACATGGGACAAAGGGAAAAGGCCCTCAGGATCCAGGTCAGTGGGGTGGATGATACTGTGCTGGAGGGGGTGGAGGGTGTCAGTACAGTGTCAGTACAGTGTCAAAGACTGTGTCACATGAGGACAACTCTACTTACAGATGTTTGTTTTTACAACATGCTCAGTGTGTATTGTTTTGGAATTTGCGACATAACACAGTCCGTCCATAGAGAGTCAGTCTGTCAGTGAACCAAACGTGTACAGGTACGCCATGTTTCTAGAATATTGGACTGTTGGTGTTCCTACTTTTCAAATTCTCAGCGCAGCTCAAGCAACTGTCAACACATTCAAATGAATAGAAGACATGTACCGGAGACGCGTTGGTTGGGAATTGTGGGAAGGTGTGCCTTCGGGCTGTGCGTCCCCGGCTGATGGGGGTCTCAGAGCCGCGTAGCTATAGTAGGACGCTGGAACATCACATCTCATCGTCTGTGGACTATGATTTACGCTTAACATAGAGAGCAAGAGTGTCTGAGAAAGGCCCGAACAATTGCCAAAGACTCTAGCCACCCGAGAAATTGACTTTTCTCCATCGTCCCATCTGGCAGGTGGTACAGGTGCATCAATACTCAGACCAACAGACTCCTAAACCGCTTCTATCCCCTGGCCATAAGACTGTTAAATGGCTGACAAATACTGCTACCCCTCTCACCTACACTGCTGCTAAAATTATTATTGATTACATTTATTACTACCGCTACGCTGCTGTTCATTGATTATTGATTGCCATTACCATCTATCTATTTATCCTACTACTGGTCACTGTTACTACTGTTGACATGTATGTATTAGCATTAGTGTATTACTATAAGTATTTATTTATTTCTGTTACCAGTCACTATTCAGCCCTGTTTTATATTGCCTTCAGAAAGTATTCATACCGCTTAACTTATTCCACATTTTGCTGTTAGTCTGAATTCCAAATGGAATAACAGAACACCACACAATTAGAGGTCGACCAATTATCATTTTTCAACGCCGATACCGATTATTGGAGGACCCCCAAAAAAAGCCGATACCAATTTAATCAGCCGTTTTTTTATATATTTTTTATTGACAATAATGACAATTACAACAATACTGAATTAACACTTATTTTAACTTAATATAATACATCAATCAAATCTATTTAGTTCAATTTGGTTTAAATAATGCAAAAACAAAGTGTTGGCACATATTGCACCTTTACTTCTCCATGTAAAAAAAGCTAACGTGTAAGTTCCTTGCTCAGAACATGAGAACATATGAAAGTTGGTGGTTCCTTTTAACATGAGACTTCAATATTCCAAGGTAAGAGGTTTTAGGTTGTAGTTAATATAGTATTTATAGGACTATTTCTCTCTCTACCATTTGTATTTCATATACCTTTGACTATTGGATGTTCTTATAGGCACTATAGTATTGCCAGTGTAACAGTATAGCTTCCGTCCCCCTCCTCGCCCCTACCTGGGCTCGAACCAGGAACACATCGACAACAGCCACACTCGAAGCAGCGTTACCCATCGCTCCACAAAAGCTGCAGCCCTTGCAGAGCAAGGGGAACAACCACTCCAAGTCTCAGAGCGAGTGACGTTTGAAACAGTATTAGCGCACACCCAGCTAACTAGCTAGCCATTTCACATCGGTTACACCAGCCATTAGGCTGATCAGCTTGAAGTAATAAACAGTGCTGTACTTCGCGAAGAGCTGCTGGCAAAATGCACAAAAGTGCTGTTTGAATGAATGCTTACAAGCCTGCTGCTGCCTACCATCACTCAGTCAGACTGCTGTATCAAATCATAGACTTAATTATAACATAACGCACACAAATACGAGCCTTTGGTCATTAATATGGTCGAATCCGGAAACTATCATTTCGAAAAAGAAAAAAAAACATTAATTTCAGTGAAATACTAACCGTTCGGTATTTTATCTAACGGGTGGCATCCCTAAGTCTAAATATTCCTGTTACATTGCACAACCTTCAATGTTATGTCATAATTACGCAAATTTCTGGCAAATTAGTTCGCAATGAGCCAGGCTGCCCAAAACTGTTGCATATTCCCTGACTCTGCGTGCAATGAACGCAAGTGAAGTGACACAATTTCACCTGGTTAATATTGTCTGCTAACCTGGATTTCTTTTAGCTAAATATGCGGGTTTAAAAATATATACTTCTGTGTATTGGTTTTAAGAAAGGTATTGGTCGAACGACTGTGCTTTTTTCGCAAATGCGCTTTTGTTAAATCATCCCCCAGCGTTGCATCGATTATATGCAACATAGGACACGCTAGATAAAATAGTAATATCATCAACCATGTGCAGTTATAACTAGTCATTATGATTGATTGATTGTTTTTTATAAGATAAGTTTAATGCTAGCTAGCAACTTACCTGGGCTTTTACTGCATTCCCGTAACAGGCAGGCTCCTCGTGGAGTGCAATGAGAGGCAGGTGGTTAGAGCGTTGGACTAGTTAACTGTAAGGTTGCAAGATTGGATCCCCTGAGCTGACAAGGTGAAAATCTGTCGTTCTGCCCCTGAACAAGGCAGTTAACCCACCGTTCCTAGGCTGTCATTGAAAATAAGAACTGACTTGCCTAGTTAAATAAAGGTAAACAAAAAAAATCGGCACCCAAAAATACAGATTTCTGATTGTTATGAAAACTTGAAATCGGCCCTAATTAATCGGCCATTCCAATTAATCGGTCGACCTCTACACACAATACCCCATAAAGTGAAAACATGTTTTTAGAGTTTTTTGCGGATGTATTGAAAATGAAATGCAGTATCTAATTTACATAAGTATTCACACCCCTGATCAATACTTTTTAGAAGCACCTTTGTCGGCGATTACAGCTGTGCTTTGCACATCTGGAATTTGGGGATTTTCTCATTCTTCCTTGCAGATTTTCTCAAGCTCTGTTAAATTAGATGGGGAGCGGCGGTGGACAGCAATCTTCAAGTCTTTTCACAGATTTTCATTGGGATTCAAGACTGGGCTTTGGCTGAGCCACTCGAGAACTTTCACGTTCTTGTTCTGAAGCTATTCCCTCCTTGCTTTGCCTGTATGCTTGGGGTCATTGTCCTGTTGGAACTTAAATCTTCGCCCCCAGTCTAAGGACGTTTGCACTCTGAAGCAGGTTCTCATCAAGCGTTTGGCTCCATTCATTGTTCCCTCTATCCTTACCAGTCTCCCAGTCCCTGCCGCTGAAAAGCATCCCCATAGCATGATGCTGCCACCACCGTGCTTCACGGTAGGGATGGTGTTAGACGGGTGATGAGCTGTATCTGGTTTGACCACAGAATCTTTTGCTTTATGATCTGCCTTTCACTTGCCTTTTTAAAACTCCAGGCGAGTTGTCATGTGGCTGTTTCTCAGGAGTGGCTTCCGTCTGTCCACTCACTCTCCCGTCAAGCCCAAATGGGTGACGTGCTGTAGAGACTGTTGTCTTTCTGGCAGGTTCTCCCATCTCAGCCATGGAACTCTGTAGTTCTGTCAGAGTGTTTATTGGGTTCTCCCTGAACAAGGTCCTTCTTGCCTGGTTGCTCTAGGCAGAGTCTGGTTTCCCAATGATGGAGACCACTGTGCTCTTGGAAACTATCAACACTTGTTTTATACCCTTCACCCTTCATGATATAGTTTCTGCTCTGGCCTGCGCTGTCGACTGTGGGACCTTATATAAACAGATGGTTTTTCAAGGATGATCAAAGGAAATGACAGTAGATGCACCTGAGCTCAATTTGGAGCGTCATGGCAAAGGGGTGTGAATACTTACAGTACAAGTCAAAAGTTTAGACACACCTACTCATTCAAGGGTTTTATTACTTTATTTGAACTATTTTCTGCATTGTAGAATAATGGTGAAGACATCAAAACTATGAAATAACACATGGAATCACAAAGTATCCAACAACAAAAAAATGCAAACACAACAGATTCTTCAGGCTGTAGCACAATAAAATGTAGAACAAGTCAAGGGGTATAAATACTTTCTGAAGGCTCTGTACATGTATATCTGCCTATCATGCATACACTGACACTCTTGCGCACACACACACACACACACACACACACACACACACACACACACACACACACACACACACACACACACACACACACACACACACACACACACACACACACACACTCTCCCCACCACGCACATACACACACCCACCACTTATGCTGCTGCCGCACTGTTTCCTATTATTATTATTATTGTTTATCCTGCTATGGCACTTTCTCCTAATGCCTGCCTACATGCACAGTGTCTACCTCACATACACATTGTACATTTACCCTTTATCTTCCTCTCTTATTTCTGATTTCTCAAGATGTTTTTTAAAATGTTTTTTCATTAGTTATACTTGTTTGATGTTGAATAATGCAGGTGGGACTTGCAAGGTAAACATTTAACATGTAATATTTGGCAAATAAAAGGTGAGACTTGAAGTGAGTTAAAGGAGGAGGGAATGACAGAAAGGAAGAAACAGGAGATATGGACATGGTTCAGTGAGTTAAAGGAGGAGGGAATGACAGAAAGGAAGAAACAGGAGATATGGACATGGTTCAGTGAGTTAAAGGAGGAGGGAATGACAGAAAGGAAGAAACAGGAGATATGGACAGGGTTCAGTGAGTTAAAGGAGGAGGGAATGACAGAAAGGAAGAAACAGGAGATATGGACATGGTTCAGTGAGTTAAAGGAGGAGGGAATGACAGAAAGGAAGAAACAGGAGATATGGACATGGTTCAGTGAGTTAAAGGAGGAGGGAATGACAGAAAGGAAGAAACAGGAGATATGGACATGGCTTGTGGCGGGAGAGCTACCCAGGTGATATTTATATATATTTTTTTTTAAATGACCAATCTTAAAGGAGTTTATTTTTATTCAACCTTCATTTAACTCAATACAACAGCGTAATAAGAGAGAACGTTGTCGTTGCGTCACGCCGGACCAGATGCCATCCACTTTGAATGAACTTTTACTTGAACTCTCCATCCTCTTTATTCTATCACAACCAAGTGTGCCTGTGGAAACGACCGCACAAGTCAGTCTATAACTCTCTACTTAAAGAGAGAGTCTGTAACTGAAAACGGGCTGGAGGCTTTCGTGCTGATCCGCCTAGCACAAGTGTTCACGGCTAGTTCCTTCTATACGCAATTGTATAATTTTTTTCCCTGTATGTTGTAGCAGTACAATATCAAGAGACCAGCACCATTGTGAGCAAACTGGTGTTGCCCAACAATGCCCTGTTATGTCATTTGTCCAGTTGTTATGGCGCCTTAGGCAATGTTAACGCACCCATTGTTTATTGTGTGTATGTTTGGGGGGGGGGGGGGTGTACAAAGCGTGCGCTGTTGAAGAGCTGACGTGTTCTCAGATGAGGAAAGTACGGTAGTTCATGCTGATTTCTTAGCTAGTATATTTATCTAGCTAAACAATATGGAATGTACACCGAGTATACAAAACATTAAGAACACCTGCTCTTTCCGTGACAGACTGACCAGATTTTAAATCCACTTCAATCAGTGTAGATGAAGGGGAGGTAACGAGTTAAAGTATTTTAAGCCTTGAGACAAGGAGTGTTAATGTGTGCCATTCAGAGGGGGAATGACAAAATATTTAAGTGCCTTTAAACGGGGTATGGTAGAAGGTGCCAGGCTTACCGGTTTGTGTCAACAACTACAACACTGCTGGGTTTTTCACACTCTGTGGGAAGCATGGGAAGCATTGAAGTCAACATGGGCCAGCATCCCTGTGGAACGCTTTCGACATCTTGTAGAGCCCTGACGAATTGAGGCTCTTCTGAGGGCAAAATGAGGTGCAACTCAATATTAGCAGTGATTTCCTAATTGGTATACTCAGTGTATATCCAGGATTATATCATGTACATTGATATATTATTATATATGGTATATTGATTACTGTGCCCAATGAAGCACATGAAGTCCAAAGTTACAACCAGTGAACTCTGACTAACAAAAACAGCTTTTTGTGTTTCATCACCAATATTGTGGGTGTTTATTTTTTTTTGCAGTAGAGCTTTCATTTGTATACCTTTTTTATTTTTCAGGTGTTTTCAGAATATGTGACTGTGTTAAGGTGCAAGTGAGTATGTTTTTGGGTGCACAAGTCTTGTGTGTTCAGTTTCTTCAATATGTTTCCACGAGTGCCCCGACTGCGTATTCACTGCATTGCATTTTTTTGTGTGTACGTGTTTACCGTTGCGTTGTCTGTGTGTCTGTGTTAACGTGAGATAAGAAAAAGATGAGAAGCCGTTCACAGGGCTTTTTTTTTTACTCCGAAGCGTCCCCATCTGTTCTCCCAGGCCTAATTGTTCTTGGTGTGAAGACAGGAAAAGGGAGAGGAGCGATTGTACTCATCCTCTTCCCTGAGTTATTTCCGTAATATGAAAAGAGCGCTGCCAGAATGCTCCAGATTATTGCCATGTAAGTAATGGCACTTGGCGCCGTTCCCTGCTAATGAATGTCATTTACTTTTCCAAACGCGGATTAATTATCGACCAAGGACCCCTGTCTCCTCCCACTGGGAGTCAATCGCAATTAGCGGCAGGAGATGGATGCTAATATTTATTTTTAAAAATGTATGTTTATATGTATGTGCCGTGACAGAGTAAAATAACCTTTCAATTAATTAGTTGCCTAATTCAATGGATTCAACTGTAAAACGGAGAGAGTTTTGTGTTTTATGAAATGGAGAAATGTGTGGGTTGGACTGTGGGGCCCGTTTCAGTCAACTCTCCACAACCTTTTCTTGGTGAGGTTGTTGTTGGAAGTGACATTTTTCTTGTTTGCGAGGGATAACAGAGAGACGTTGGAACTTGGAAGTCCGCCTCCCAGTTTTAAAAAGAAGTCTAGGAAAACAAACAAGCCTCAAATTAGATTTCCCAAAACACAGCATTCCCTCTCATTTGACACGTCACTGCGGCCCGGATCCCGGAATAGAACTTCCAGAGAAATCCGCTCGGATGCGGAACAGCACGGCCATTCCTAGGATGCCGTACGCTACAAATACAGTACGCTAACAAATCACCTCAGTTATACCCCCCCAAAATAATTTGGCAAATGCTGGCCATGTTAAAATATCAATCTTGCTTACTTTTATATTTTTCTGCCAATGTGCATTTGAACCCGACTAATTCCGGTGTAGATGAAAAGGTTGCGTCTGCTATCACAAACTTTCTCCATCTCGTCCCGCCTCCCCTTTTCGCTCTCCCTCCTTCATTCGCTCACTCTGTCTATCTCGGGTGCATGGGCGGTGTGGAGCAGAGTTACTTAACCCAAATGAAGGTGGAGACGAGGATGAGGGTTATTGCAGCCGATGGTGTTCCGTTTGAGCTGTGGACCCCCTTCCGAGAGCAGGAGACTGTGATTTGTCTCTGGCGCTGAAGGGGTTAACTCATAACGTGTGTAGTGGTTCTGAGGACGGTCTAACATGAGACATGCAGATGAACCTGTTTGTCCGTTCCTTTGTGATTTATTTTCAAGTGCAATTTTTTTTTTGTTCCATTTCATTCCATGATAGTTTTCAACAGATTATAGGTTTTATGTTTCTACTCCATTTGCAACCATGGCTTGCAAAGTTTGTTCATGTCAACTGAGGTTGGCATAGTGCTGCTGTAATGCCAAAAGCCTACGGTAAGGTTAGTGTGGCAGTTGTACAGAGAGAGACAGGGGTTTTGTTAATTGATAACTGTGAGAAAGGCAGAGAGCAAAGTTTTTCACGACTGGATTCTGTTACTCCTCCTTGGCTCGCCCCGTGGTGTGAAATGAACATGTCCAGACTCTCCTTCCCCACACTCTACAAACAATGGATGGGGTGTGTGTGTGTGTGTGTGTGCCTGCCTGCCTGCCTGCCTGCGGTTGTGTGTCAGTGTGCATGAGTGCCAGCATGTGAATGTGTGTATTTGAATCCTGAGTGTGTGTGTGTGCACGTATCCATACACACACACACACACACACACACACACACACACACACACACACACACACACACACACACACACACACACACACACACACACACACACACACGGTCTCCCTCTCCTCCTGTCTCTCGCTATACTCACAATAGCAGGTAAACGATAGGAGGGGCTGATGTTTGCTCATCGGAGATTGACTCTGCAAGTATGAACACATTCCAGCACCCTTCTCTCTCCCTACTCCCTACTCTCTCTCTCCCTACTCCCTACTCTCTCTCTCCCTACTCCCTACTCTCTCTCCCTACTCCCTACTCTCTCTCTCCCTACTCCCTACTCTCTCTCCCTATTCCCTACTCCCTACTCTCTCTCTCCCTACTCCCTACTCTCTCTCCCTACTCCCTACTCTCTCTCTCCCTACTCCCTACTCTCTCTCGCTCCCCTCTCCAACTCTCTCTCTCACTCCCCTCTCTTGCTCACTGTCTCTCCCTGTCTCTCCCTCTCTCTCTTGCTCACTGTCTCACCCCGTCTCTCTCTTCCCTCTCTCTCTCCTCTTTCTCTCTCTCCTCTTTCCTCTCTGTCGGGAGGAGAGAGGGCATGCTGTATGCTGGTTGAGCAGGTTCTCAGAGTCAGAGGTATTTGGTGTTTCATCATTTCCTGCTGTCACTAGTTGGTTCTGAAGTTAAAAGCATAAACACTTGTTTCACTGAGGGTGGTGTCAAAAGTAGGAGTTTGTTGAAGCTTGATGTTTTTTCGTATTCGGTTGTACCATTCCAAAGTGAATATGAACTTGTGTGACAAGTAGAAGTCTTGTCATTCCTGTAATTGTTCACAAAGTTTTTGTGAAAAGTTATGTCTCTTTGTGAAAACATAATTTACATGATTTTTTGTCTTTGTTTTGTTAGTTTCGGGGCATAGTCCCCTATTCCCTTTCAGGACCCCTCCCCTTCTCTCTCTCTCACACACACACACAAACACACACACACACACACACACACACACACGCACACACACAGCAGCTCTTCATCACACACCCTGTGTGGGCCTAGTAACTCAGTCACTTCTCTGTCTTACTGCTACAATACATATGGTTTATATTTGCATTCATTCTTTTTATTATATGTAAACCTTTATTTAACTAGGCAAGTCAGGAGTTTATAGTTACAGCATGAGGTTGTTGTACTGTGTGTAAATTACACCAGACTACTTCATTACATCAAAATGGTGTCCCTACTCTACCATCCCCCTGTTTTGTTTACCTGGGAAGAGGCTCACTTAAGCCCTGAAGAATGAGAGGAAGAGTGGTGATGAATAAGGGATGAACTAGAGAAATAACTACGGGCCCCAATAGTGCTGTGTCACTTTGGCTGGGGGCCAAACAGGTCATTTTCCCCACTGCCTTTTTTCGGAGGGCCTAGAGCAGCCAGCCTGTCTCATTCTGCCACAGATCGCATACCAAGGCCACCATTATCCTCCCGGAGACAGACAAGCCAGAGGATCTGATTGGCCGGCCGCCAGAGCTCGCTCACAAAGGCTCCTTTGACAGCAGGTCAGTTGGTTAACCAAGCAGTCGAGAGGCAGGGGCAGAAGATAAAGAGAGAATAAACTCCTCGCCCCCTTGGCTTAAAAAAGCCAAAAGGATGTGTCTTCATGTTTGTCCAAACAATCAGAAAGTGGATTTTTAGGTTTTTTGTTTTTGTTTTTTTCCCCTGTTTTTTTTGTTGTCAAAAGCGAAGGTAAAGATGAGTTTACTCTGTAGGCCTTTACTCATGTTTGGAATGTGACGGCTGCTCGTCAGCAAATGGGGTTCTGCCATTTTGTATGGATAGAAGTTCAAATTTCAAGGGTCAACTTGACCCCTTGTGTATGTTTTGGGTGTGTGCCTGTGTACTTCGCTATCCTTTTGTTGGATTTAGGCTTGCCTTAAAGAGGTTGAATACTTATTGATTCAAGACATTGCTCAAATTTCTAAAAATATCTTTTCACTTTGTCATTATGGGCTATTGAGTGAGGTGAAAAATATATTAAATCCATTTTTGAATTCAGGCTGAAACACAACAAAATGTGGAATGAGTCAAGGGTTTTGAATACTTTCTGAAAGCACTGTAAATAGATAGATTTGCCGTGTCAGCGATTACACAGCCAGCATATCACGTTTTGTGCCGTAATCTGGCATGATCGCACAATCCTGTCTCTGCGCGTTAATTCGCCTGTAGTAATCCTATGCTATAGTTGACAGTCTCATATCCCATTTTCCCATAGTAATGCTTTTTGGAAGATCAACTGACACAGCTGTGTGTTAAATAGCATGCTGTCTTTGGGAAGGCCCCCACGCTCATTATCTCTATCTGACAGATAAGTCCACGCCAGGCTCTACACTGTAGCTCTCTGCTTCTGCTATGGCTCTGCTCTGCCGCCCCTGTCTCCCCTGTGTACCAGCCGCTTTGCATACGACTGATGTTTAAATGCTGCGTTGTTAACTGACGTTGGGTAGCTCTTCACTGACCCGGGAGGCATTTGCTTGTTTGATCACGGGGCAGGAGTTTTAATGTATCCAAGCGGCATTGTTCCGCAGCACCCAGAATAGGGTCGAGGACGAAGGCAGGAGGATCCTATGGGGCGGGTAGGGTTTTATTAGTCAAATAACTATTGGTCAGCAAGGCCATGGAGGAGCGCTGACCTTGTGCTTCGTCCTACCCGGGGAGGCTGGAAGGCTAGCAGCAACGACACGGGTTAACGTCTGTTAGCCGGGAGACGGGGAATCTCTATCTAAGTTAGTTATTCAAAGAAGATGTCCAGCTGATTGGAATTGTAAAGATTTAAAAGAGTGCCTCAGTATTTGTTTTTTATATTGTCTGTTTGCATGCATGCGTGATCGTTTGGCGTTGTGTGGGTCGTTTCTCTTTTTTTGCCACTCATTTACATACTCTAAATAGATCTTTACCACACCTATCTTTCTGGCTTCAGAAGAGAAGCAACACTTCACTCTAGTTCATCCTCATCTCGCTGGATCCAGCTGTGAGAGGTTTTACCAACAATTCTCAGCCAATCATCTGTCTGCTCCCAGCCCCCTTCCCCAGCTTCTCATTGGCCATGGAGTAGTAGACCAATAGGTAGAAAAATCCCAGTGTCAGCATGAACTTCTCCTATAGCAGTGGCACTGAGGGGACAGGAGTCCTTAAGCGACAAGACTCACCACAAACCCACCAGAAGTAAAAGACAAACCAGACAGGAGAAGTTTGTGTGTTCTCAGGAGATGTTCATGTCATGGCCCTGCTCCTATGTTGAAGCCAAAGAGGGTTGAGTCCTGATCGACACTTCATTGAAACACTCCTCTCTCTTTTTCCCCTCTCTCTCGTTCTTTATGTGAAAAATACATTTCTACTCTGTGAGTTCCAAGCAGCACTGGCCCCCGCCATAAGACTGCCCCTCTTCGGTATTAATAATGGATGAATTTTTCATAGTATCCTCTGGTTCCTCGGTCGGCCTGTGATGTGTTGTATGTATGAGGATGGAAATGTGGAGTATCTGAGAAAGGGACTCGAGCTCTAGGACAGGTACTGTATGTGACCAAGAGGAGAAACTGGAAACATCAATGTGGGAGGTTCGTAGTGATTCAGTTGGGTAACGTTTGTGTAAGGGCCTGTATACAGATTTTCGACATATCACACGTACTGTGTGTGTGTGTGTGTGTGTGTGTGCGTGCGTGCGTGCGTGCGTGCATATATATACATACACACACACACACACACACACTACCATTCAAATAGATATTCTTTATAAAATCAGCTGTTTCCAGCTACAATAGTCATTTAAAACATTAACAATGTCTACACTGTATTTCTGATCAATTTGATGTTATTTTAATGGACAGAAAACGTGCTTTTCTTTCAAAAACAAGGACATTTCTAAGTCACCCCAAACATTTGAACGGTCGTGAGGATATATTTTTCAGCAGTGGCAAGAATTTAGCGGCGTGGAGTTTCCCTTAATATTGGGAAAACACTGATATTAATAACTGTTAAAGTGTCATTCATTTCTTATCGCAGTGCTTCCCAAGTTTTTTTTTTCTCACTCATGCCTCCTTTCAACATTGGGGAAAATCCTGTTTCTGTAGCGTGAGGCAGCTTGATGTAAGTCCACCCCCTGGACTAAGCTGTCAGTGAGCAGATTTCTGCATGGCCTTTAATCATCCAGGGTCCCTCTACTCTTCAATCCCAAAAACGACCATTTGACACTGCAACCAAATCGAAAGCAAGATGTTGCAATACATTCGAACCCATTCCATTTTTCAGTGATATTTTGGTTGATGCTGCCATGGAATGTACAGTACACAATAGGAGCATGGTGTGAAATCTAGGTGTAATTAACATGGCTTAAAGCTGATTCATTTGTAAAAGACTTCATGTCAGTTACTGTAAAATGTGCATATTTCTGCAGTTACTAAGTATTTAATAATATACACATTTGATTCGAATTCTAAAATCTTACTCTAATTCATTTTCACTCCAGCATAGAAGTGTAAAATGAAGTCATTTATAAATCAAGTGTGCCCCAAATAGAAACGATGACCTCTGTGGTGAAATTATAGAGTTTAGTTGAGGTCCAGACTGCAGCGGGGGCAGCTACCTCGGTCGGCAGGTAGCCTAGTGGTTAGAGCGATGCACTAGAAACCGAAAGGTTGCAAGATCGAATCCTCGAGCTGACAAGGTACAAATCTGTCATTCTGCCCCTGAACAAGGCAGTTAACCCACTGTTCCTATGAAAATAAGAATTTGTTCTTTAACTGACTTGCCTAGCTAAATAAACTTTTTTTTTTTTAAAGACTCCAAATCTCTTGTATCCTTTTGGTCCCTTTGTCTAACCTGTCATCAGCACTTGAACACTCATCATTCATGTGTGGAGTGTTCGCCAAGCTTTGGGTTCCTGCTTTCTCTGCAAGAAGCAGTGATGAATGCTCAAGCAGAGATGGGAACAACATTCACTGATTCACATATCATTTTTACCAAATAGAATTACAGGAGACTTGACGGGAGACTTAGGTTTCTAACTACAAACCATAATAGTGCGTACTACTCTCTTGGTGCTATTTACAGTACTTTCAGTACTCTTTTCCATGGTACACAAGAGTGAGGAAAACTAACCAACATAATGAAGTGTTGCTTGAGATTGGAAAGGCAAAAGTTATTTTACAACTTACAGTACTTTAGATAAGTCAATATTCCCGGGAACTACAGAACACATTTGATTGAAATGCCCTATTAAGAATGCCCTGTTAAGAATGCCCTGTTAAGAATGCCCTATTAAGAATGCCCTGTTAAGAATGCCCTATTAAGAATACCCTGTTAAGAATGCCCTATTAAGAATGCCCTGTTAAGAATGTCCTATTAAGAATGCCCTGTTAAGAATGTCCTGTTAAAAATGCCCTGTTAATTGAATTTGCACAGTAAATGCACCATGTAAAAATGGTAGGCTATTTTAAGATATGACTTGCATAAAGTGCAGATTCAGGAACCCAAATGTTATGTTTCCATGTTATGTGCTTGCAGTGTAGGCAGCCTACTGTTTTATTCACAGGACCCCAATATACACAGACTCTTCAGTTAGTTCTGTCCCACCCTGTTGATGGGACCTTGGCTTGTCTCTAGAATCTCTAACCACTAGCCAAGGTCCTATCAATAGGTTGGGACAACTATTGTAGATTTTCTCTAATTGAAATAAGAAATAAAGTTGGTTCTGAAAGTATTCTAAGGGTGATTTAGAATATTTTTAGATTCCATAAACCGTCACCAATTATCACTGGTTTTGATAAATTGTGCTCACATGTGAGATGCCCATCTCGTCACTTCGCACAAGAAACTTTCACCATTTGGAAACATTTGTATTATATATAATTCTTATTCGTGAATTTACCTTGTTAAATTTGACTACACAATTTTATTTGTTTGAAGTTAACACAGCTTTGAGGGTTTATTATTTTTCACGTTTTAATGTCACATGCACAAGTACAGTAAAGAGAAGAGAGTAGGCGGCGCAGCTTACAGTGAGGCGCGTCGACAAGGAAGTCACCAGTTAGAACTAACTCATTGTGTATTATTATTGGGATGTCATCTCTTGACTTCCGTTTCCTGGAGCGACTCCCAAAGCAGCACTGATGCCCCCTGACCTTTCAATCCTGGTTCTCGAGAATGGAGAGGTGAACCGGCAATCTGCATCTCTCACGCCTACTCCCCCGCCCCATAGGGAAATAAGTTCAGAGATGGCAGGAAATGTAAAAAATATATATCTTTAAAAAAGAAAGAAAGAAAGAAAAGGGAAAACATTTAGGAAGAAGGGAAAAAAAGTATTGGTGTATTAAATTGTGCAGCTGTTAGAGAAGACCATCTGAACGCCTCCTCTCTCTCCCCCCTCTCTTGCCTCCCTGTCGTTCCATCGCTCAGATTCCTATAGATTTTTCCGGAGTTTTCTGCAGCCTGACCCTGTGTGGCTGCGGGGCCTGATTAGTCCGATTCGGAGCGGAGTCTATTGATTCCAGCCTCCAGGGCACTAAGCAAATGGAGCCGGAGCAACAAGTCAATAACACCGTTATTGCAACAAACCTGCTGCACTGATGGCTTCGTGCTCAAATTGTTCTTTTTTTTTAAGAAGGAGTGGGGGGGGATTGGGAGTGAGGCAGGCAATCATGAGTGAATCAGTGTCACTCAAGGCTTCCTCCCCTCTACCCCTCCTCTCACCTCTCCTTATTCTCACTATCTCTTTACCCCCCCCCCTCTCGATGGATAGGTCCCCCCTCTCTCCTCTGCCTCTATCACATTGTTTCTCTCTCTCTTATCCCCCTCCACTACCTCTCCTCCATACCCCCCCCCTCACACAGCTGAGACGGGTTGTACTGGGGAAGGAGAGGGAAGGTGGGTCTGCAAATTTAATGCATCGGCATGGATTATTTAGACGGACTAAAACCTCCCTTGTAGTGTCAAGCGGTGGATGACATGATCCTTTTTTTTCTCGCACTGGACTGACCGACCAGCTTGAAACTTCCCCCGTTTATCCACTAGGAGAGACAGAGCGGAGCTGGTTGGCATTGAAAAGGAACACCAGGCCCAAACAAGTGGTTATCCAACAACCAATGTTGTGTAATCGCATTGTTATTTCACAAAGACGCGTCAGTTGCACTCCTGTAGTTTTCCACTTTTACACGACGCCTTCTTGATGCGAAAACTATCTCACACACACACACACCGTAGACCTCAGCTGATCTCCTGTGCTCCCTGCCTGCCGGCCACACTAGCGCAGTGTGTGCCGCGGGGTTAACTCTGCGCTATGCCGCTAACCTCCTCAGCCATTGTTTGCATAGGTCACTGACACAAGTGCTGTGTGCCACGAGGAGTCTTCTGTAGAGTGGCTTCCGAGCACCCTATTCCCCCCCCCCGCCCCTCCACAACTCCCTCGCTTCGCCATGGCAAGGACGGTCGTTGTGCGGCATTGTGATGTTTGCAGTGCCTGTGTTGCTTCTGTTCCTTCCTTTCAGCACCGGGTTGAAGTGATCGTAGTGTGAAGCAAATTCAGGTTGTTGATTCAGTCTTGATTCAGTTGTTTTCAGTTTATCACTGCTATGCCGCTTTGTGCAACCATCGCCTCATGCGGCCATTTCTCTTTTCATTCTTGCTAATGCTTGTCTATTAGTATTGTCAATATACAGGTAACTGCCAAAATAAAATTGGCAGTTTTTTTTCTTCCAGTTCCCAGTTGTCTTGAACTCAGTGAAGGTTGAGAGTTCTGAGTTTCCAGTTGTTTTGAACATGGAAGACATCATGCTGGATTGACAACATGGCCAATGTATTCAACCTTTTCTGGCCCATGGTGTTGAATGTTTATCCTTTTACTCTTGGAAAAGAGACCCTTAAACCCAGACTTGGACCACACACCCACTCCACTGAATAGCAGGCTAGTGATTGCTTTGCAACACTTGCAGTTAGCCACTGATTACTTCCAAACCACGCATTGTTGAATTTGCTATTTCCAACTTGTTGTGTAATGTTTATGTCCAATGGCTAATGAGCACCGATACATTTCAGCTATCATTGCTCTTTATATGAGAAGGATTGAAAAGGATTTGCCAGTAGATTGTCAACGTGATTCATGATGATGGCTTCTTGTCTTGCTTGCTAGCTAAGATTGTGAAAGTATGGTGTAGACATGATCAGTCCAATCAAGACTGTGGAATATAATGTGTTTTGACGTCATTTTATCTGTGGCCAATGGCCTTGAGCCTTCTGGATGAGCACTTCTAATGTAACTATGGCAGCACCCAAGGGGCTTAAATTTTTGAACTCTCCCTGTAGATTCTGAGGTGATGAATTTTCCCCATGAGTGACAGAACACTGAGCCAATCACGGCGCAACTAGAGAACATTACCAACCCCTACACTCCATATTTTCCACTGGCTGCCCCACCACAGAAAGCACTGAGCTAGGCTGAAACACCTGCATTTTGGGGCTGCCTTACTCAAGAAAAATACCATGTTTGTATGCAGCTTTATTAACTCAATGATTATTTTGTTTTACATTGTTTGCAAACTGATATGTGATGTAATAATTCCAAAATAACAGGCAAAGACAAAGAAAAAGGTTTTGCTAAACAGCTAAACAGCTCATAACCGATAGGGCTCTACCCCACCTGTGTGTGTGTGTGTGTGTGTGTGTGTGATAACTGAGTAGGCAATTATATGTCTTATGTTTTTTATTGTGTGTGTGTGTGTGTGTGTGTGTGTGTGTGTGTGTGTGTGTGTGTGTGTGTGTGTGTGTGTGTGTGTGTGTGTGTGTGTGTGTGTGTTTTGGGGTTGAGATCAGTACATCAACATTACCCATATCTGGAGACTCAGGATGCTGAATGAAGCCACTGGGGGTTTTAAGCAAATATTTGAGACTTTATTTAAAATGGCAAATAAACACATAAGGAGTCTCCACACCATTTAATTAAAAGATGCAGACATAAACAGACATTTCCTCCTTACTTCTCCTCCGTGGTATCCTAAATGGCTCTATTTTTTTACGCAATTTGTTTAAAGCGTTTTATCTTATTGAAGGAGTGGAGGACTGCCTGCTTAAGCAAACAATGTAACATGTTACCATGACCACAGTGGAATGTGGTACCATGACCACAGTGGAAGGTGGTACCATGACCACAGTGGAAGGTGGTACCATGACCACAGTGGAAGGTGGTACCATGACCACAGTGGAATGTGGTACCATGACCACAGTGGAAGGTGGTACCATGACCACAGTGGAAGGTGGTACCATGACCACAGTGGAAGGTGGTACCATGACCACAGTGGAAGGTGGTACCATGACCACAGTGGAAGGTGGTACCATGACCACAGTGGAAGGTGGTACCATGACCACAGTGGAAGGTGGTACCATGACCACAGTGGAAGGTGGTACCATGACATAAAGTTATTGTGATGATGCAACTTTTAGATACAAGCATGGCAGAAACTCTTTGAAATGCTTATATAAACATTTGTTTTAGTCTTTTCTGTAATTTTGTATTTATTGAACCTTTATTTAACTAGGCAAGTCAGTAATGCTGCGAACCCAAGCATTCTTTTAAAAACGTAGCTATTCCTGATCCAATTTGGGGCAGCAGGTAGCCTAGTGGTTAGAGCATTGGGCCAGTAACTGAAAGGTTGCTGGATCGAATCCCCGAGCTGATGTTCTGCCCCTGAACAGTTAACCCACTGTTCCCCAGGAGGCCGTCATTGTAAATAAGAATTTGTTCTTAACTGACTTGCCTAGTTAAATAACAGTTCAATATATTTTTTTAAATGGCTTAGTTTCCAAATTCCATGACGAAAGAAATCGGTATGAAATGACAATTCCTACTAGCTTGTCAGACACAATACTTCGACAAAGAAAAGCAGCACAACATGCACCTATAAAGCTGACTTAATAACTTTCACCAAAGTCTCTACAAGACATCTGTGTGACAGAATCCAATCAATTCTCCTTTCTCTCGATCTGTGGCAGGTATCGTGTGACTGAAACGCAGCACACCGACGTCATCAACCAGAGCATCCGGGCTCAACATCTTTTTTTGTTTTTTTGTGTGTTTTTTTCCCTCCCTTTTCGATTGGACAGCCCATAAGCATGATTTATGTGGCCTAGTGAGATTTCAATACTGAAAAGACAATACAAATGTATGTGCATCATAGTTTTGGAGGCCCATGGTTCCATGGCTAGTGTTGACACTTTCAGCAGGGCCCGGTAATCCGATACGCGGCGGGCCCTCCGATGGAATGTGTCCGAGAGGTTTTGAGTTCGGAAATCTTAGCAGGCGAGACGAAATAGTGAGAAACGTCATTTATTGGGCGCTGTATAAACGCTGTACTATTCACTATCAACCTCCAGGCTGGAAAGATTCCAGTCTCAATGTCCCACTCCGCCCAGTCACCTTCCCAGAATGCGTAGCATCAGTCACAGGAGCAGTTGGTACCCTTGTATATAGTATAACCTCGTAAAAGGAAATGGAAGCTATAAAAGTGCTTTATTTCACATGAACCATCCATGTATGCCTACATATACAGTTGTGCGTGGCATTTGCACAGCAATATAACCTTGCCCTCCATGTGAAGGCCCCTCTAAGAAATCCCACAGAGACACATTTGAGCATCGTAGATGTATGCCACCAAATTAAAAGAAAATTGAAGCCATTGTGGACCCACTCGAAAAGCTCCTCAGCTCGGCTTTCTCCAGCTATTTGTTTGTTCTGAGATGCCTATGTCCTGTGACACAGAAAGGGAAGAGGAGAGGTGAAGTTTGCGGGGACACACAATGCACACATTATCCCTGTCTGCACATTTAGCCTTGTGCAGAGTGCATTGATTCTGCGACTGTCTGGGATACATTGACGCTAGGTAGGGCTTGTGATCTCTCATCGGCTTACTTGACCACAGCGCTGAACGCGCACAAAGAACCCTGTGCTGCGTTTCACATCAGCGAGAGAGCGAGGGACTGGGGATAAAGAGGGAGTGAGAGAATGGGGGGGGGGGGGGGGGGTGTGAAGAGAATATGGAAAAGGGTGGAATAAGGGATGCAAGGAAAGAAAGGAAAGTAGGGAGGGAGTGATCCTATTAAGGCGAAGGAGAAAGTGTGGGAGAAAGAGGTTAAACAAGAAAAGGTGAGGTAAGTATAAAACAGAAAAGGAGTACATGAAGCAAGGAGAGGGGGATGGGGTGAGGGGGGAGAGAGAACTACTACTCTGGCAGAAGCAAGGAGAGGGTGAGGGGGGAGAGAGAACTACTACTCTGGCAGAAGCAAGGAGAGGGGGATGGGGTGAGGGGGGAGAGAGAACTACTACTCTGGCAGAAGCAAGGAGAGGGTGAGGGGGGAGAGAGAACTACTACTCTGGCAGAAGCAAGGAGAGGGGGATGGGGTGAGGGGGGAGAGAGAACTACTACTCTGGCAGAAGCAAGGAGAGGGGGATGGGGTGAGGGGGGAGAGAGAACTACTACTCTGGCAGAAGCAAGGAGAGGGGGATGGGGTGAGGGGGGAGAGAGAACTACTACTCTGGCAGAAGCAAGGAGAGGGGGATGGGGTGAGGGGGGAGAGAGAACTACTACTCTGGCAGAAGCAAGGAGAGGGGGATGGGGTGAGGGGGGAGAGAGAACTACTACTCTGGCAGAAGCAAGGAGAGGGGGATGGGGTGAGGGGGGAGAGAGAACTACTACTCTGGCAGAAGCAAGGAGAGGGTGAGGGGGGAGAGAGAACTACTACTCTGGCAGAAGCAAGGAGAGGGTGAGGGGGGAGAGAGAACTACTACTCTGGCAAGCTGCCTGCTAGGTCAGTGATCTGTTTATCTGTATTTTTTTTAAACGAAGAGAAAGCCACATCATACCAGGACATGAAACTGCAGGTGCCTGAAACCACTGCAGGCAAAAGTTCTTGAAAATTCCAGAAAGAGTTGCAAGCGAGGTCTTTTCTCTCCCTCTCGCTCACTTTCTCTGGTTCTCTTTTACACACACTTACTTAGCGCACTATGTCTTCCCTTTTTCCCTCTCTCTCTCCCCCTCCATCTCCTCTTCCTCTCTGCATCTCATTCTCTCTCCCCCTCCATCTCCTCTTCCTCTCTGCATCTCATTCTCTCTCCACCCTCCAACACCTTTCCAGGAGAGTTCCAAGTCCTCGGCTGCTGGCCAGGTTGTTAGCCTCCAAATAAAAAATGGATGAACTTGTAGCACCCCGGTGTTGCTCTCGTGGGTTTTGTGCGAAGTTCGAGTGCAACTCGCTCAGGCCATGAACTCCAGACGGATACAATCGAACGTCCTTCCAACCGTCGCACATAATGTACAATACTGCAAATAGAGCTAAAGATTGAACAAGGTCGTGTGGGAAGGGAAAGAGAGCCGTCGTTACATATCAAGTGCTGTGGTGTATATGAGCATTTTTTCTAGAATTTCCTTAACTATATATTATTTTGTTCATACGTTAATTGATAAAGAGAGCCATTGTGTAATTGCACAGTAATTTGGCTAATAAGCCCTTGTGAAAATGTTTATTATAGTATTCAGGTCCTATTGAGATACAACATCCAGTAGGGCATAGAGTGTGTGTTTGTGCATAAGTACTGTTTTTCATTCGGGAATTACATGATGTCGGGGCCTTTTTAAAGTGAATAATATACAATTAAAGAGCTGTGTTTTTTCCAGCCGTCAGCCCTGGCAGTCTGTGTGTTACTATCCTCGTGGGTACCAGAAATCTCCAAAAGTCCCCACAATGATAGTAAAACGAGGACAATTCTCCCTCGTGGGGACATTTCTCAGGCCCTCATGAGGACAAAGGCCATTTTTAAGGTTTAGGACTAGGATTAGAATAAGGGTTAGCTTTAGAGTTGGCGTTACGGTTAAGTGTAGGGTTAGGGACAATAGGATTTTGAATGGAAATCAGGTTTAGGTCCCCACAAGGATAGTAAAAAAGGTGTGTGTGTGCGTGTTAAGCTGTAAAAACTCTTTATGGGGAAAAAATGATGCTTTAATACACGATCTTGCTGTGCTTGTGTGCCCACACTGTCTGTGTGTGTGAGTGAGAGAGACCCCTGTCAGGGCCTAGAAAGAGTGATTCATTGGAACCAGTTATAGAAAATCTAATTTAGCTGGAACACACCCTTGGGGGCAATGGGCAGAACATACATACAGAGGATTCAAGTCTCATTCTATTACTGAGGGGGGTATATGACAAAACAGCATCAAGGACAGCCAGCGGACTTGGCTAAATATCCTGAACTAACTTTACTTTTTTTTTTTAAAGATGAGCTTGAAATGGGCTTGGTCTAATTGACTCCTCAACCAACAACACATACTTAAACAGCTTTCTTAGTGAACCGGAAAATGATTTCTGGTTTATAAACATTAGCTAGCTAGCTCATTGAACCTGCTTTGTGGTGTAGCCCTGGGGTCAACCTATTATCCAAGCTCTAGGCAGAACCTCTCACCTTTTTCAATGTGGTTGACCGGTTTCATTTAGTTTGGAAGCTCTTCTGATAAAATGGTGAAGATTTGACTCATTCTACCCTCTGTTTCATTCATTTGAAACATGGCCGTTCTTATAGCTATTTCCATTGAATCAATCTTGATATTATATCCCTCTATAAGCCTGTTTATATTCCTCTGTAACCCTGTTTATATTCCTCTATAATCCTGTTTATATACCTCTATAATCCTGTTTATATTCCTCTATAATCCTGTTTATATTCCTCTATAATCCTGTTTATATTCCTCTATAATCCTGTTTATATTCCTCTATAATCCTGTTTATATTCCTCTGTAACCCTGTTTATATTCCTCTATAATCCTGTTTATATTCCTCTATAATCCTGTTTATATTCCTCTATAATCCTGTTTATATTCCTCTGTAATCCTGTTTATATTCCTCTGTAACCCTGTTTATATTCCTCTGTAAACCTGTTTATATTCCTCTGTAACCCTGTTTATATTCCTCTGTAACCCTGTTTATATTCCTCTGTAACCCTGTTTATATTCCTCTGTAACATTGTTTATATTCCTCTGTAACCCTGTTTATATTCCTCTGTAACCCTGTTTATATTCCTCTGTAACCCTGTTTATATTCCTCTGTAACCCTGTTTATATTCCTCTGTAACCCTGTTTATATTCCTCTATAATACTGTTTATATTCCTCTGTAACCCTGTTTATATTCCTCTGTAACCCTGTTTATATTCCTCTGTAACCCTGTTTATATTCCTCTGTAACATTGTTTATATTCCTCTGTAACCCTGTTTATATTCCTCTGTAACATTGTTTATATTCCTCTGTAAGCCTGTTTATATTCCTCTGTAACCCTGTTTATATTCCTCTGTAACCCTGTTTATATTCCTCTGTAACCCTGTTTATATTCCTCTGTAACCCTGTTTATATTCCTCTATAATACTGTTTATAATCCTCTGTAACCCTGTTTATATTCCTCTGTAACATTGTTTATATTCCTCTGTAACCCTGTTTATATTCCTCTGTAACATTGTTTATATTCCTCTGTAAGCCTGTTTATATTCCTCTGTAACCCTGTTTATATTCCTCTGTAATCCTGTTTATATTCCTCTAGAAACCTGTTTAAATAGACAACTTTGACATGACTGTTTGTGTAGAGGGGAGTGAAGATGGGCGATAAACTAATACAAATACATATTTTATTCTATGATCACAAGCACACACGTTCGTCAGGGCTCGGCTCCCCCCAGCTTTCTGCACGATGTCCATCACTTTCTCTGTGAACACATTGATCGTTCCAGCACCCTTCCCTCCTCCCTCTTTCCCCCTCCATCATCCCCTCCCTCCTTTTCTCTCCTCTCCTTCACTCCTCTCCCATGCTGCATATTCCCAGGATTTAGAGAAAGAACCAGAACGGGTCAGACAGCCATTGATTTGTGTTTTATTGGCCTAGTAGTTGAAAGAAGGTGGATAAAGGAGAAAAACATCTCTGGGTGTTAAGTTTGTGTTGTACGGTAGTAGTGCTGTGTAGTGTCCGTATGTCTGTCTGTCCGCACGTCCACCTCAGAGCCTGCAGAGAGGTGGTGTGTGAGGGGCTGTAGAGAATTTAGGGTTGTGGGGGGGGTGCATGGCACAAGGGGGCTGGACCCAGACAACCCCCCCCCCCCAACACACACACACACACACACACACACACACATCACAGAGGTGTATCCCTGGTCTCATTAGAGCTGGTAATAAGGGTGTGCTGTGAAGAAAAAACACTAGGGGGGGGGGGGGGGGAATAAGAGTTTTTAAATTTTAATACCACTGGTATGATTTTGTGAATCTTTCCTGACAGAAAAGTCCTCATTATTTTCATCTCTCTGAGGAGGCTCTCTTCCAGCCTCCTTCCCCGGGTAAATGGACTCTTCTAGAGTTTCTGTTTTTTCCCTCGTGCTCTCCGCTGCGTCTTCTCTCGTTTTTATTCTCCATTGCTCTAGCCCTCTTTCCTCTCCATCTCTCCTCCCCCTCTCTCATACTTCTCCCTCTTTCCTTCCAACTCTCTACCTCACTTGCATGCACATATGGCGTCCCCCATCTTTGGGAAGTGACACAGCTGCTTTTCTTTTCTGATTGGTTGGTTGGTAGGGTAGAAGATGTCCTATAACCAATAGAGCCAGCCCTCCTGAACTTCTATAGAAGGCACTGGTGTTGGGATGGTGTATTGTGTGTGTATTTGGGAGAGGGAGAGAATGGGTGGAGAGAGGGAGAGAATGGGTGGAGAGAGGGAGAGAGAGAGAAAATGGGTAAAGAGGGAGAGAGAGAGAATGGGTAAGGAGGGGGAGAGAGAGAATGGGTAAAGAGGGAGGGAGAGAATGGGTAAAGAGGGAGAGAGAGAGAGAGAATGGGTAAGGAGGGGGAGAGAGAGAATGGGTAAGGAGGGGGAGAGAGAGAATGGGTAAAGAGGGAGGGAGAGAGAATGGGTAAAGAGGGAGGGAGAGAGAATGGGTAAAGAGGGAGGGGGAGAGAGAGAATGGGTAAAGAGGGAGGGGGAGAGAGAGAATGGGTAAAGAGGGAGGGAGAGAGAATGGGTAAAGAGGGAGGGAGAGAATGGGTAAAGAGGGAGAGAGAGAGAATGGGTAAAGAGGGAGAGAGAGAGAATGGGTAAAGAGGGAGAGAGAGAGAATGGGTAAAGAGGGAGAGAGAGAGAATGGGTAAAGAGGGAGAATGGGTAAAGAGGGAGAGAGAGAGAATGGGTAAAGAGGGAGGGAGAGAGAGAATGGGTAAAGAGGGAGGGAGAGAGAGAATGGGTAAAGAGGGAGAGAGAGAGAATGGGTAAAGAGGGAGAGAGAGAGAGAGAATGGGTAAAGAGGGAGAGAGAGAGAGAGAAGGGGTAAAGAGGGAGGGAGAGAGAGAATGGTAAAGAGGGAGGGAGAGAGAGAATGGGTAAAGAGGGAGAGAGAGAATGGGTAAAGAGGGAGAGAGAGAGAGAGAAGGGTTAAAGAGGGAGAGAGAGAGAGAGAAGGGTTAAAGAGGGAGGGAGAGAGAATGGGTAAAGAGGGAGGGAGAGAGAATGGGTAAAGAGGGAGAGGGAGAGAGAATGGTAAAGAGGGAGGGAGGGAGAGAGAGAGAGAGAGAATGGGTAAAGAGAGAGAGAGAGAATGGTTAAAGAGGGAGGGAGGGAGGGAGAGAGAGAGAGAGAGAATGGGTAAAGAGGGAGGAAGAGAGAATGGGTAAAGAGGGAGGAAGAGAGAATGGGTGGAGAGGGAGAGAGAATGGGTAAAGAGGGAGGAAGAGAGAGAGAATGGGTGGAGAGGGAGAGAGAATGGGTAAAGAGGGAGAGAGAGAGAGAATGGGTAAAGAGGGAGAGAGAGAGAGAAAATGGGGTAAAGAGGGAGAGAGAGAATGGGTAAGGAGGAGGAGAGAGAGAATGGGTAAAGAGGGAGGGAGAGAGAATGGGTAAGGAGGGAGGGAGAGAGAGAATGGGTAAAGAGGGAGAGAGAGAATGGGTAAAGAGGGAGGGAGAGAATGGGTAAAGAGGGAGAGAGAGAAGGGTAAAGAGGGAGAGAGAGAATGGGTAAAGAGGGAGGGAGAGAATGGGTAAAGAGGGAGGGAGAGAATGGGTAAAGAGGGAGGGAGAGAATGGGTAAAGAGGGAGGGAGAGAATGGGTAAAGAGGGAGGGAGAGAATGGGTAAAGAGGGAGGGAGAGAATGGGTAAAGAGGGAGGGAGAGAATGGGTAAAGAGGGAGGGAGAGAGAGAATGGGTAAAGAGGGAGGGAGAGAGAGAATGGTAAAGAGGGAGGGAGAGAGAGAATGGTAAAGAGGGAGGGAGAGAGAGAATGGGTAAAGAGGAGGGAAGAGAGAATGGGAGGGAGGGAGAAGAGAATGGGTAAAGAGGGAGGGAGAGAGAGAATGGGTAAAGAGGGAGAGAGAGAATGGGTAAAGAGGGAGAGAGAGAGAATGGGTAAAGAGGGAGGGGAGAGAGAATGGGTAAAGCGGGAGAGAGAGAGAATGGGTAAAGCGGGAGAGAGAGAGAATGGGTAAAGCGGGAGAGAGAGAGAATGGGTAAAGCGGGAGAGAGAGAGAATGGGTAAAAGCGGGAGAGAGAGAGAATGGGTAAAGCGGGAGAGAGAGAGAATGGGTAAAGCGGGAGAGAGAGAGAATGGGTAAAGAGGGAGAGAGAGAGAGAATGGGTGGAGAGAGGGAGAGAATTGATGGAGAGAGGGAGAGAGAGAGAGAAATGGGTAAAGAGGGAGAGAGAGAGAATGGGTAAAGAGGGAGAGAGAGAGAATGGGTAAGGAGGGGGAGAGAGAGAATGGGTAAAGAGGGAGAGAGAATGGGTAAAGCGGGAGGGAGCGAGAGAATGGGTAAAGAGGGAGAGAGAGAATGGGTAAAGAGGGAGAGAGAGAATGGGTAAAGAGGGAGGGAGGGAGAGAGAGAATGGGTAAAGAGGGAGGGAGGGAGAGAGAATGGGTAAACAGGGAGAGAGAGAGAGAATGGGTAAGGAGGGGGAGAGAGAGAATGGGTACGGAGGGGGAGAGAGAGAATGGGTAAAGAGGGAGGGAGAGAGAATGGGTAAGAGGGAGGAGAGAGATGGGTAAGAGGGAGGGAGAGAGAATGGGTAAGAGGGAGGGAGGGAGAGAGAGAATGGGTAAAGAGGGAGGAGGGAGAGAGAGAATGGGTAAAGAGGGAGGGAGGGAGAGAGAATGGGTAAAGAGGGAGAGAGAGAATGGGTAAGGAGGGGGAGAGAGAGAATGGGTAAGGAGGGGGAGAGAGAGAATGGGTAAAGAGGGAGGGAGAGAGAATGGGTAAAGAGGGAGGGAGAGAGAATGGGTAAAGAGGGAGGGAGAGAGAAATGGGTAAAGAGGGAGGGGGAGAGAGAATGGGTAAGGAGGGGGAGAGAGAGAATGGGTAAAGAGGGGAGAAGAGAGAATGGGTAAAGAGGGGAGAGAGAGAATGGTAAAGAGGGGAGAGAGAGAATGGGTAAAGAGGGGGAGAGAGAGAGAATGGGTAAAGAGGGAGGGGAGAGAATGGGTAAAGAGGGAGAGAGAGAGAGAATGGGTAAAGAGGGAGGGAGAGAATGGGTAAAGAGGGAGAAGAGAGAGAGAATGGGTAAGGAGGGGGAGAGAGAGAATGGGTAAGGAGGGGGAGAGAGAGAAATGGGTAAGGAGGGGAGAGAGAGAATGGGTAAAGAGGGAGGGAGAGAGAATGGGTAAAGAGGGAGGAAGAGAGAGAATGGGTAAAGAGGGAGGGGAGAGAGAGAATGGGTAAAGAGGGAGGGGGAGAGAGAGAATGGGTAAAGAGGGAGGGAGAGAATGGGTAAAGAGGGAGAGAGAGAGAATGGGTAAGAGGGAAAGAGAGAGAATGGGTAAGAGGGGAGAGAGAGAGATGGGTAAAGAGGGAGAGAAGAGAGAATGGGTAAAGAGGAGGAGAGAGAGATGGGTAAAGAGGGAGGGAGAGAGAGAATGGGTAAAGAGGGAGGAGAGAGGAGAATGGGTAAAGAGGGAGAGAGAGAGAATGGGTAAAGAGGGAGAGAGAGAGAGAGAAGGGGTAAAGAGGGAGGGAGAGAGAATGGGTAAAGAGGGAGGGAGAGAGAATGGGTAAAGAGGAGAGAGAGAGAGAATGGGTAAAGAGGGAGAGAGAGAGAATGGGAAAAGAGGGAGGGAGGAGAGAGAATGGGTAAACAGGAGAGAGGAGAGAGAATGGGTAAGGAGGGAGAGAGAGAGAATGGGTACGGAGGGGGAGAGAGAGAATGGGTAAAGAGGGAGGGAGAGAGAATGGGTAAAGAGGGAGGAGAGAGAATGGGTAAAGAGGAGGGGGAGAGAGAGAATGGGTAAAGAGGGAGGGAGAGAGAAATGGTAAGAGGGAGGGAGAGAAATGGGTAAAGAGGGAGAGAGAGAGAATGGGTAAAGAGGGAGGGGAGAGAGAGAAGAATGGGTAAAGAGGGAGGGAGAGAGAGAATGGGTAGAGGAGGAGAGAGAGAATGGGTAAAGAGGAGGAGAGAGAGAATGGGTAAAGAGGGAGGAGAGAGAGAATGGGTAAAGAGGGAGGGAGAGAGAGAATGGGTAAAGAGGGGGAGAGAGAGAATGGGTAAGAGGGAGGGAGAGATAGAATGGGTAAAGAGGGAGAGAGAGAGAGAATGGGTAAGAGGGAGAGAGAATGGGTAAAGAGGGAGGGAGAGAGAATTTGTAAAGCGGGAGGGAGAGAGAGAATGGGTAAAGCGGGAGGGAGAGAGAGAATGGGTAAAGCGGGAGGAGAGAGAGAATGGGTAAAGAGGGAGGGAGAGAGAGAATGGGTAAAGCGGGAGGGAGAGAGAGAATGGGTAAAGCGGGAGGGAGAGAGAGAAATGGGTAAAAGCGGGAAGGGAGAGAGAGAGAATGGGTAAAGAGGGAGAGAGAGAGAATTGGTAAAGAGGGAGGGAGAGAGAATGGGTAAAGCGGGAGGGAGAGAGAGAGAATGGGTAAAGCGGGAGGGAGAGAGAGAATGGGTAAAGCGGGAGGGAGAGAGAGAATGGGTAAAGAGGGAGAGAGAGAGAATGGGTAAAGAGGGAGAGAGAGAGAATGGGTAAAGAGGGAGGGAGAGAGAATGGGTAAAGCGGGAGGGAGAGAGCGAGAATGGGTAGAGGGAGAGAGAGAGAATGGGTAAAGAGGGAGGGAGAGAATGGGTAAAGAGG